>NC_133327.1:259787472-260087472 GCF_042186555.1 Aquarana catesbeiana | reverse complement strand
AAACAGGCGGAACCGGCTGGCCAGAATCCCAAACGCATTCTCAACCACTCTTCTAGCTCTGGCCAGCCGGAAATTAAAAACCCTCCTCTCCGGGGTGAGGGTTCTTTGCGGGAATGGCCTCATGAGGTGCTTGCTCAGAGCGAAGGCTTCATCGGCAATGAAGACAAAGGGGAGTCCTTCCGCGTTATCCGCATCAGGTGGCAATCCCAGGCCACCACTCTGGAGACGCTGGCAGAACTCCGTCTGGGCAAATACTCCTCCATCCGACATCCGGCCATTCTTCCCCACGTCCACATATAAAAATTCATAGTGTTCCGACACCACCGCCATTAAAACAATACTGTGGAACCCCTTATAATTAAAATAGTATGACCCCGAATGGGGTGGTGGCACGATGTGGACATGTTTCCCATCTATAGCCCCTCCACAATTGGGAAAGTCCCAACGGGTGGCAAAATGGGATGCCACAGTCTGCCATTCCTGTGGCGTTGAAGGAAACTGGGGAATCAAACAAGAAAACCAAAATCATTAATTTTGAAGATAACATTGCAAGAAAATTATACAATTAAAAACATTATTCCCCAGCATCAGTATAACATTAAATAATTTAAATCTTCGGGAAGAACTAATATGGAAAGGCACACTTATCAGATTGCTCACCCCCTCTGATGGAACATTGATTACATTTTAGGGGGTTGTGAAATCCCTAAAAAAGATTACTTTTAGGACACGCAGGGATTTAGGGACTAAAAAGGCTACAAGACTGCAGTTGTCGCACTCTGCAAGTGCAGTTGCTACCCAGCTTACAGTAAATGAGGTAAGGTAAAAAGGCAGTCATGTTGCAAGGAGTACACAATCACATGCAAGGGCAATTAATGAAAACACTTTGTGGCTTGCATATGATTTGATGATGGAAATCAGCAGAGCTTCTGCTCATTTACTAAAGCACTGGAACAAATGCACTTGGAGAGTGCACATGCATTTTGCAAAGTGCAACATATATTTGCTTTATACAAATCAACACCACAGAACATTCTAGCAAATTTTTACGAGGGTGGGGGGGTTGGGAAATCAAGCTAATTGCTAATTATAAGCACACTATTTGGATTGAGTTTAGGTGGGGGGGAGGGGGTTGGGAAATCAAGCTAATTGCTAATTATAAGCACACTAAATACACTCAAACAAAATACATTCAAAATGAGTAGACTAGGTGGATATGTGCCCATCATTGCATGCTGGGGAGGTTATTGAAGGAAAATATACATGCATGACAAAAAAGAACAGGAAAAAAATCCAGCATGTGTGAGGATAAAAAGGGGACATTCACACTATATTGCAATGATGGTAAGTAGTGTTTGAGGCAAGAAATACATTACATTATCAAAGATTACATAAAAGAACATGTGATGCTAATAAAAGAAAAATATCTTACCTTAATATAGTCCTTCTGCAGGACCTGGATGATGGCAGAACAGGTCTCTGGGATAATGATCCCCAGAGCCTGGGGAGAGATGCCTGTCGAGAACTTGAGGTCCTGCAGGCTTCTCCCTGTCGCCAAGTACCGCAACGTGGCAACTAGCCTCTGCTCCGGAGTGATGGCTTGCCTCATGCAGGTATCCTGCCTGCTGATATAGGGGGTCAGCCAACAAACGGTCAAAAACGGGGTCCGTCATCCGGAGAAAGTTCCTGAAATCCTCAGGATTATTCTCACGGATCTCACGGAGCAATGGCATGTGACAGAACTGGTCACGCTGGAGCAACCAATTCTTGGTCCATGAAGTCCTCCTCGCCCTGTTCATGGACTGGTCTTGGTTTGAAGAATAAACTACAGCACCAAACACATACAATGCACGAGCTCGACGACGAGTACGTACAGGTAACATGGTTTCAAAACGGTCGGCTGGTCAGAACGCACTAAACAGAACGCACTGAAGAACAGCAAGGCCTGTGAAGAGCGACCTGAAAATCAGGAACGAGCGGACAATAAAACAAAGATTTCTCAATGCCAACTGACCAAACGCACTGAAAAGCAGATACAAACCTCACAAGCACAGACTGAACAACAGTTAAAATGAACTGAAAAATACGAGTCTCACAAGCGCGAATCGTCTCTCACCAAACTTCTACTAACACGAGATAAACACGAGATTAGCAGAAGGAGCCCAAAGGGTGTCGTACGGGCTATTGAACTTCCGTTTTATAGTCTCGCCGGACTTGGTGTACGTCACCGCGTACTAGGCTGTCGAACTTTTGTGTGGTCGTGTGTAGGCAAGTCCGTTCGTTAGAAAGTCTGCCGCAAGTCCGCCGAAAGTCCGCCGGAAGTCTGTCGGACAGGCTGTCGGACTTTTGTAGATGAAAAGTCCGACCGTGTGTATGCGGCATAAGAGACTGTTTCTGGACTTTTGGGTTTAGCGCTGCACTGCTTTGCTTTATGATAGTCCCTTATCATCCCCTCCAAGAGTTTACATACTATCGATGTTAGGCTAACTGGTCTGTAATTTCCAGGGATGTTTTTTGGGCCCTTTTTAAATATTGGTGCTACATTGGCTTTTCTCCAATCAGCTGGTACCATTCCAGTCAATAGACTGTCTGTAAAAATTAGGAACAACGGTCTGGCAATCACCTGACTGAGTTCCATAAGTACCCTCAGATGCAAGCCATCTGGTCCCGGTGATTTATTAATGTTAAGTTTCTCAAGTCTAATTTTAATTCCGTCCTCTGTTAACCATGTAGGTGCTTCCTGTGTTGTGTCATGAGGATAAACACTGCAGTTTTGGTTACTGAAGCCCCCCGATTCACTCGTGAAGACTGAGGAGAAGAATAAATTCAATACCTTTGCCATCTCCCCATCCTTTGTAACCAGATGTCCTTCCTCATTCTTTATGGGGCCAATATGGTCTGTCCTCCCTTTTTTACTGTTTACATACTTAAAGAATTTCTTGGGATTTTTTTTGCTCTCCTCCGCTATGTGTCTTTCATGTTCTATCTTAGCCATCCTAATTGCACCCTTGCATTTCTTATTGCATTCTTTATAAATTCTGAATGCTGAGGATGATCCCTCAACCTTGTATTTTTTGAAGGCCTTCTCCTTTGCTTTTATATGCATTTTTACATTGGAGTTAAGCCATCCAGGATGTTTGTTCGCTCTTTTAAATTTATTACCCAATGGGATACATTGGCTAATGCCCTTATTTAATATGCTCTTAAAGCAAACCCATCTCTCCTCCGTATTCTTTGTTCCTAATATTTTATCCCAATTTATGCCTTTTAGCAAGGTTTGTAGTTTAGGGAAGTTGGCTCTTTTGAAACTCAGTGTCTTTGTGTTCCCTTCATGTTTCCTATTTGTGTGATTTATACTGAAACTAATTGACCTGTGATCGCTGTTACCTAAATTGCCCCGTATTTCCACATCTGTGATCAGGTCTGTATTGTTGGTAATCAGTAGATCTAGTAATGTTTTATTTCTAGTTGGTGCATCTACCATCTGACCCATAAAATTGTCCTGCAAGACACTAAGGAACTGGCGAGCCTTAAATGAATGCACGGTTCCCTCCGCCCAGTCTATGTCTGGATAATTAAAATCCCCCATTATGATAACACTTCCCATCCTTGCTGCTAATCCAATTTGTGATAGGAGATCCGTCTCCACTTCCTCCCTCAGGTTAGGGGGCCTATAGCATACTCCCAGTATTATTTTCCCCTTAGCTTCATCCCTTTGGAGCTCTACCCATAAAGATTCCACCTCCTCCCTAGCCCCCTCAGTGATGTCATCTCTCACATTCACTTGTACATTATTCTTGATATATAGGCATACCCCTCCCCCTTTTTTACCCTCTCTATCCTTGCGGTATAGGGTATACCCTTGAATGTTTGCCAGCCAATCATGAGAGCTGTTGAACCAGGTCTCTGAAATTCCCACAAAATCCAAATCCTCCTTGTACAACAGTATCTCTAGTTCACCCATCTTGTCCGCCATGCTCCTGGCATTGGTGAACATGCCACATAGTTTAGACCGGTCGCATATTGTCCTCGTATTGGGTGTTTCAAGATTGCAACTAGGACTTGCTACTATACTCACCTTGTGTTTTTGTGCTTTGGTTAACCTACCACTAATGCCCCCAATACTATCCTCTGGAATATCTTCCGCGCTGGCTATCACTGTCTCTGGACCCTCCCCCCCATCGCCTAGTTTAAAAACCCCTCTAACTTTTTGGCCATCTTCATTCCCAGCAGATCTGCACCCTCCTCATTTAGGTGCAGTCCGTCCCTTCTATAGTACCGGTTACCGACTGAGAAGTCGGCCCAGTCCTCCAGGAACCCAAACCCCTCCTTACTACACCAGCTCTTCAGCCACTTGTTTACTTCCCTAATCTCCCTCTGCCTTTCTGGTGTGGCTCGATGTACCGGTAATATTCCTGAGAACACTACCTTGGAGGTCCTTTTCCTCAATTTAGCTCCTAAGTCCCTAAAATCGTTCTTTAGGACACTCCATCTGCCTCTGACTTTGTCATTGGTGCCAACGTGCACCATGACAGCCGGGTCTTCCCCAGCCCCTCCCAGTAATCTGTCCACAAGATCTGTGATGTGCCGAATCCGAGCGCCCGGTAGACAACATACTGTTCGGCGCTTCAGGTCTTGGTTACAGATTGCCCTCTCTGTCCTTGTAAGAATTGAGTCCCCTACCACCAGAATCTGTCTTTCCTTTCCCTTTGCTGCCCCCCCCCACTCTCACTGGAGGAGTTCTTCCCCTGGCAGCTAGGAGAGTCCCTCATCTCCAGCAGTGCTGGTCCCTGACTGGTTACACCAATGTCACTCAATGGAGCGTACTTATTGGGATGCTCCAGTCCTGGATCGGCCTCTCTGGCACTTCCCCCTCTACCCCTCCTGACTGTCACCCATCTACTCTTTGCTAGTGCCTGCACCTCTTTGTCTCCACCCGCCTCTGTGCTGGCCCCTGCCGGCACCTGCCGTGTACGTTCCTGGCTCACCTTTAGTATGGAGCGACTTCTCAGTGCTGACAGTTGCTTCCCCAGATTCAGAACCTGGGCTTCCAGGGAAACAATGTGCTTACATTTTGTACAGCAGTATTCGCCCTCGATCGGATGATCAAGGAACGCATACATGCGGCAAGATGTACAAAGAGTCGCCTCTCCACACCCGCCGGGCATCGTACCTATTAAATTTAGTGAGGATTTGGGGATTTTACCCTGTCCAAATTACCTAACAGCTAGCTTCCTGGCACTAATACTCAAGACAATACACAGGTACACGACAATACACAGGTACACAATACACAAGTACTAACGATCCACACACACTACTCAGACAACACTCAGATACTCACACTACACAGGTACTATGACCCCTGTTATAACCTCCTGTTTTAAACTCTTGTTTTTAACTCCCACTTAATCCAGCTCCGCTTACACCAAGCTCCACAGCTTCAGACTGAGCACGCTCAGACTGAGTCCTACAACCAGTTAAATAGGCACCTGTGAGCAATTAACCACACCCCTTAATTGATAGACTGATGAAACCAGGAAAAAAAAAAAAAAAGCTATTTAAAAAGTGACAGCAAAAGGCAAATTAAAAACTAAAAGGAAAAGCCCCCAAAATGCAACCCAGCAAACAGACAGCAAACAGCAAACAGACAGCAAACAGCAACAGACAGCAACAGACAGCAACAGACAGCAAACAGCAAACAAACACCAAGACTTGTATACTCTAACTCTTGTTTTTAACTCCCACTTAATCCAGCTTCACTTACACCAAGCTCCACAGCTTCAGACTGAGCACGCTCAGACTGAGTCCTACAACCAGTTAAATAGGCACCTGTGAGCAATTAACCACACCCCTTAATTAATAGACTGATGAAACCAGGAAAAAAAAAAAAAAAAGCTATTTAAAAAGTGACAGCAAAAGGCAAATTAAAAACTAAAAGGAAAAGCCCCCAAAATGCAACCCAGCAAACAGACAGCAAACAGCAAACAGACAGCAAACAGCAACAGACAGCAAACAGCAACAGACAGCAAACAGCAACAGACAGCAACAGACAGCAAACAGCAAACAAACACCAAGACTTGTATACTCTAACTCTTGTTTTTAACTCCCACTTAATCCAGCTTCACTTACACCAAGCTCCACAGCTTCAAACTGAGCACGCCCTTCAGACTGAGATAATGTATATAGTCACATTAGCTTCTCCGTTGGATGGTGGGTCATTAGGGTCTTTTTGTTGCAGAATGTAAAATACAACACAACATTATGCTATGTATCACAAACATTTGAAGTTAAACAGTGTATGTCATAGCCTGACAAATTTCAGGAATCACTAGCTTAGGAGGAAGCAAGAAATGTTAAAACTCAGTGCCGCTACTTAACTAAACCAGCTGTTGCCTATGCCACTGCTTCCCAGTGACATGTTCACCATGGGTGCAGCTATTCTTTAGAGAATTCCTACACTTAAATTAACTTAATTCTAACTATGCCTCTTCCCCATGCTCAATATATTCCTTGTACTATATCACGTAGATTAGCACGTGACCCGACTCAGCATCTACGCAAGATATTAGAAGAATTAATATGTTGGTTTAAGGGCATTCCTCTTTTTAGGAAGTTGTTTACAGAACAATACAGTTATTGCAAACTTTACATATTTCTCCTGTACAAAATACTATTATATCAAAACAAGCAGAATTCACAATTTCCAATCATCATAATGTAGAGAAAGGATTTATGTCAGAAGAAGATGAGCTTTTTATAATCAATGTCAACTTTTATTAAAAAGTCTTTAGTAAATTGACATTTTTCAATTTCTACATTCTTTCAGCCTAATCATTTGAGCTGGTTATTCATGTTTTTTCTCTATGCCATTTTTGCCTGAAAGAAAATAGTCTATAAATATTTATAAGCATCACTAAACATATGTTTTCAGGATGTAGCCAGACAAGTATAGCTGAAAGAGTAGAAGCCTGGAAAGTATAACAGGATGATAACTAAAATGCACAAATTTAAAACTAGAAGCAACGAGATGTGAGATTTTACAATGTTATCTTTTCATGGTGTAAAATACATTATAAAGGTACCAATCAATATCAATATATCAATTTCAGTTAGGCCTCATGCACACAGTCTTATGAAAAAGGCGTCATTTTTTTCTGAAAGAATTTGAAAGAAAAAAAAAGCCTCTAATGTTACAAAATGTATGTACACGCTTTTATTTGTATATGGTGTTGAAGCATAAATGCATTCTCCTGGCCAGAATATGATTTATTCTAGCTATTGGAATACACTTACATGCATACACATGCATTTATGTCCATTTAGACATGCCCTTACCCCTGTACTTGCATTTTTTTTCTGCTCAAAAGCTTCAATCAGAATATGTTCTTGGTGTATTGGAGTTTTTTGTAAACGCTCCTCTTCAAATACACCTGCAAACGCCTATGTGTGCATTGCCACATAGGCTAACATAGAGGTGCTTTTACAGGAATACAAAAAATTATGCACGCCTGTAGCCTGCATGGGCAGTGTTTTTTTAAGTTCCATATTCATGAGGCAAAAGAGAAGGCATACAAGTGTACAGGCTCATCAATATAAACAGTGTCAAGCGGGAGGGGTCTTAGAGTGCCTTCTAAGTGCGGTAAACACTAAACTTTTATTAGACCAAACAAGATTCAAAAAACACTTACAAGATATACAAGTGTACAGGCTCATCAACCATGGCTTTGGCTTTGAAGAAGGCAAAAGAGAAGGCACTTTTAAGTGCGCTAAACTCTAAACTTTTATTAGACCAAACAAGATTCAAAAAACACTTACAAGATATACAAGTGTACAGGCTCATCAACCATGGCTTTGGCTTTGAAGAAGAAATGAATGGGCATGCTCCGGAATGCGTCCCGTCCACCCTGACGTCACTTCCGGGGGAACCTGTGCGCCACACTGGTCCCCACAGAGCGTTTTTTTTTACACACAGCTCCACTGCTGGCCAGTATAGGACACCACCTACAGTTGTTATGTCCAAAAGGGACCCCTCCCGCTGGACACTGTTTATATTGATGAGCCTGTACACTTGTATGTGTTTTTAAACTTGCTTGGGCTAATAGAAGTTTAGTGTTTACTGCATTTAGAAGCACCTTCTCTTTTGCCTCTACCAGGCAATCCTTTGATCTTGATCTAACTGTCGGTCACAGGCATGTGACAGGTAGACCACTATCCTTCCTTGCTGACCCCCAGAAATGGATATCTTTTTATATCCTTTTCCATCTTTGTAAAGTTTTATTACCTTGTTACGCAGGTCTTTTGACTGTTCTTTTCTATCTCCTCATGGCTCAATGTCTAGCCTGCTTAGTGCATCCATGTGATAGCTAACAAATTCATTGACTATTTATACACGGACACTAATTGCGATTTAAAAGGCCACAAATGTGGGAAATTAACCTTTTTAATTGCCACTTTAACCTGTGTGTACCACCTTCTGTGTCTGTGCCATGGCCAAACATTCCAGGGTATGTAAACTTTTTAGCATGGCCATTTGGGTGATTTCTGTTATCATTATGATTTAAAAGGGATCCAAAAACTATGTGATAATAAATGGCTTCATGTGATTGCTATCCTTAAATAAAAGACAGTTTTTTTTTGCTTGATCAGTCATAATTTCAATATTAATGCCAAAATTTCACAGTTTCTGCCAGGGTATGCAAACTTTTGAGCATGACTGTATATGGTCTATATATATGAAATTTTACAAATGAGTGATTAAGATCTGTGATCATTCTTGTTAATAAAAAAAAACATTAAACAATATAACGCCCTGTACACACGATTGGAATTTCCGTCAGAAAAACCTTGGATGGTTTTTCAGACGAAATTCCGCTCAAACTTGCCTTGCATACACACGGTTACACAAAAGTTCTCTGAACTTTCGACCATCAAGAACGCGGTGACATACAACACTACGACGAACCGAGAAAATGAAGTTCAATGCTTCCAAGCATGAGTCAAATTGTTTCCGAGCATGCGTAGGAATTTTGCGTGTCGGAATTGCTACAGATGATCGGAATTTCCGATAGGAACTTTTTCCGTTGGAAAAATAGAGAACCTGCTCTCAATCTTTTGCTGGCGGAAATTCCGCCAGCAAAAGTCAGATGTAGCATACACACGGTCGGAATTTCCGAACAAAAGCTCACATCAGACTTTTGCTGGCGGAATTTCTGATCGTGTGTACGGGGCATAAGTGTTAGATTGTTGTTGATTTCTATGTTGCAACCCCCATATATTTAATGCACAATGTATACATTACTGTATTATTAGAACAATACTTAGTATATTACTATACAGTACTGCATGTCCCACACTATCTATAGGCAAACCACTTATCTTTCATGTCATATATTGTAGACATTTATAAGACTGCCTCATTGTCAGATAGTGTTCTCACATTGATTTGTTTACATAGAATCCTCAATTTGTAACGCCTTGTGTGTAATATGGTTGTTTACAGACATTGAACAACTATAAATTATTAAGTTTAATTGCTGCGCATAATGTCGTAGCTTGTCTTATAAAACGTTTTGATATATGACATGAAAGATTTATATGTGGTTTGCCTAGCAAGAAAAAATATTATCTCTAGATAGCAGTGTGTATTTATATTAATACAATAGCTGCCCTGAACAATAATTTGTTTATTAGATATGGGGTACCCTAATATATAGGTTAGATTGTCTCGATTTATTTAATAAAGATTAAATATATTATAATACAGTTGAGGTTTTAATGTAAAGTGATATTGGCTTAGTTTGTTTTGTTTTTTAACCCAGAGCAGGGTTGGAATTATTATATAATTTTCATATTGCTTTTGATATCAGTTTGAGATGCTTTTGAGATCATTAGGTATTCTTTGACAGGCACGTTTGGCCCTCATTTGACCTGCTTCAAGCTACTGTTACATTCCCATAGACTTCAATGGATGGAGAAACAATTCTGCGGTGAAACAAAAACCTGTCAGCACAGGTCCTGATGCACATCATTTTTGGAAAAGAAAGCACACATCTCCCACATTGATCTCGTCCTACCTTTCACAGCAGTCCTTCAGTGTTACCTATAACTCTGTCTCCTCCTCCCCACTTCCTCTTTCTGTAGGGGTACCCCAAAATTCTGTCCCCTCCTCTTCTCCGTTTACACCTCCTCCCTTTTGGTCACTTGATAAACTCCCATGGTTTTCCAATACCATCTCGATGCCGACGACACACAAATCTATCTCTCTACTTCTCACCTCACTTCTTCAGTTTCCTCTGGCATTACTAATTTACTAACTGACATACAGTATCAGCATGGATGTCACACCACTTCCTCAAACTCAGTCTTTTTAAAACTGAGCTTTTTTTATTTCCTTCTGCCCGTGCCGTTTCCCCTGAATTCTCCATCAAGATCAATAATACAGCCATCAGTCACTCCCCTCATGCCAGGGTGCTAGTTGTAATCCTGTCCTTTCAGCCCCAAATCCAATCGCTATCCAAATATTGCAGACTTCACCTCCATAACATCTCCAAAATACTCCCCTTTTTAATCATTGAAACGACTAAGCAACTTATTCACTCCCTTGTTATTCCTCACCTTGACTATTGTAACTCACTCTAATGCCACGTACACACAGTCGGATTTTCCGACTGGAAATGTTTGATGGGAGCTTGCTGTCGGAAATTCCGACCATGTGTAGGCTCCATACGACATTTTCCGTCAAAATTTCCGACAAACAAAATTTGAGATCTGGATCTCAAATTTTCTGACAACAAAATCCGTTGTCGGAAATTCCGATCGTGTGTACACAATTCCAACGCACAAAGTTCCACGCATGCTCGGAATCAAGCAGAAGAGCTGCACTGGCTATTGAACTTCATTTTTCTTGGCTCGTCATACGTGTTGTACGTCACTGCGTTCTTGACGTTCGGAATTTCCGACAAGATTTGCGTGACCGTGTGTATGCAAGACAAGTTTGAGCCAACAACCATCGGAAAAAAAACATGGATTTTGTTGTCGGAATGTGCGATCGTGTTTACACAGCATTACTCCTCTTCAGCCTATCATGAATGCTGCTGCCAGACTCATCCATCTTACCAACTGTTCAGTGTCTGCCACCCCTCTCTGCTAATCCCTCCACTGGCTTCCCATTGCTTAATGTATGAAATTCAAAACACTAACAATAACATACAAAACCATTTACAACTTTACCCTGAGCTACATCACCAATCTTGCCTCTTCAAATATCACCCAAACGGTCCTCTCCACTTCTTTGAAGACCTCCTGCTCTCTAGCTCCTTTGTCTCCTCCTCCCATGCTCATCTTCAGGACTTCTCCAGAGCCTCTCCCATCCTCTGGAACTCACTACCCCAATCTGTCCAGCTATCTCTTATTCTGTCCACTTTTAGGCGATCCCTGAAAACTCATCTCTTCAGGGAGGCCTATCCTGCCTTCAGCTAATAAACAAATCTTCTATTTCTTGCATCAGTTCATCCCTCACAGTTACTACCTTTTGTTTCACCAGCAGCTCCTTATTAGATTGTAGGCTCTCAGGAGCAGGGCCCTCCTAACCTTCATGTATTGAGTATGGCTGGCACATGTGTGGCATTTTTGACAAGAAGGCTTAGACACATTTGACTTGGACACCAGATTTACTGTTTTCTCTGAGTAAGAGCCACTCTACTGGAAAATTCCAGTTTTTATCTTTGTCACTTGCCTTTCTACTTACCCTCGGTATGAACCACATTTTAATGTTCTCTGGAAAGTTGGCCGATCTTTATGGTATTTATTGACAGGGTTCACAGCTCTTCTCAACTGCTTCATGCATAGCTGATTTCTCTATGGGTTACTGGGTTTGAAAACCGGTACTGTGAAGTGGTGAAAAACTGGACTGTGAAGTGCTCCAAACTAGCCCAGTTTGCCATACAGAGGCTCACTAGCCCACGCTATCAGCTTTAGCCAGTGTAGTGCTACCCCTGCAGGAGCCGCTGGTGAATATGGTTATCTCCCACCCTGCACAGCCAGGCATGTGAGTTTTCCATTCACTCTGAAGACAAGAAGCAGTCCTTACAGCTTTGTTTTGTTTTTTTAATTAGGAGATTTAAACTTGGATGGGGAAGGGTTGTTACGGGATGCCCACTTGATCAATTATAAATCTTCTGGACTCAAATATATATAGATCTGTTATATACACACTTCTCCTCTTCTACCTCCAGCGCAGACTTACTTGTAGAACCACAACTTCCAGGACCAGCTAGCACTGACAGGATGGTCTGACAAGAGCGTAATCAGACCATACCAAATGTCCTTTGCAGGCAGGGACCGCAGGCAACCTTTAGTAGTGTAGCTAAAATAGAGGTCTTTGGTGCTAGCTGTCCAATTCCCATGGCTACTGCTCTCAGTACCACCTCTTCAGGCACTGCCAGCCCACCTGGCTGCAGCTGCCCCTTTCACTAGCCATCCTGGCTACTTCTCCACAGTCCTCCCAGACTGACTCTGCATCCATCTCAGACTGCTTTCACCCAGTCCTTTCCGGCATGCCTCTCCATCCTCTGACTGTAACACTCACCAGCCCTCTTGGCTGTCCTCCTGCTGTCCTCTCCTGTGCCTCCTGATCAGGATCCCTATGTGTGTTATGAAGAGGGGTCCCTTTCACACCTGAGCTCAGGCCTGAGTTCACCCCCCACCCCACCCAGATTGGGGAGCTACTCTCAATGGCCTCTACTAGCACTCCATCTCCATCTTCCATCCGAACTCCACTGCCCCAACTGGGCTGACCCTGAGTACTTGATGGGGCCTGCCCCCTGCCAACCCATCTTTTGGGGATTGCTCAGGGCCCTAGGAACACTCCAGCCAGCTCCTAGACCCCTCCCAACTGCTTCTGAAACCTTCTCCAAGTTTCCAGCAAGCAGGGAGGAGTCACCAGAGATGCTGCTGCTGCTGAGTCAGCCAGCCTACCCGAGTCACTGAAAACCCTGACCCAGAAAAACGCACAGGCTTGGCTGCAAGCCTGAATTTACCTACACTAATAAAAATGTTATCCTTAGCACTTTAGCCATGCTAGGCATTGCTACACCAGCAATTCTAGAAATGTTGGCTAGTGGCAGATCGTAAGCTTGGCCCAAGCAAAAAAGGTTAATTTTTACAGGCTTAGGCTAAATGAAATGTTTAACTAAATTCAAAATGTCTATATGAATTGAACAAAACCTCACTTACTTCCTAAAATCGATTGTATAATGAAAAAAAATTATGTGGCCAATTGCCAAGACTAGTATAATGTGAAACAATGTTTCATGTAGAATCAAGAAATATACAAAGCATTTACCTTTTAATCTGTGGCCGTGCAGTAAGACCCCTTTCACACTGGAATGTTTTGCAGGCATTATAGCGTTAAAAATAGCGCCTGCAAACCACCCTAAAACAGCTGCTCCATGCACTCCAGTGTGAAAGCCTGAGGGCGCCGGCAGTGTGAAAGGGGTCTTAGTATTAAAAAATGAAATATGCAAACTGTAAAGCAATGTTTAAATATAATTTGCACAAGTTTTGTACAAAAAATATGAACAAACTAGCAGAGCTGATATTGAGTGCCCAAATGATTCATGATAGTGGTCAATCATAGCCCATGTGCTTACTTTGCCATTAATAGCACTTTAACACTATTAACTCCAAAAATTAAGCCATACGATTGGTAAAAATAATTATTATGATGCACAGAAAACTCTATAAAACTGTTTCTGTTGTAAATAAGCACATAGCCTTGTAGTTGCCATATTTCATAAGAGCTTTGTTCTAGCAAACTGCATTGGATTTTACTGTTTTGTGGAAAGCTTCCCCTAGTTGCAGGTTTGTTTTTCACCCTTCCGTTTGCTGCTGGCTGCACATAAGCAGTGATATTACATAAAGATGAATGCAGCCATCTACTGCTGCAGAGCTATAGGACTGATCCTCAGGGGGTGTGTCTGGACCTCTACAGACAGACCACTGTTTCCACACAGAGAACAAGAGTACTTCTCTACAGTATGCTGGAGATGAATTAAATGTTGCCATAATCTATATGCTGCTTTTAGAACCACTTTAATCTAAAGAGAGACAGTTTTGTACTACAAACAAAGACAAAGGCAGAAGTTAGAATTACACAACTTGATGAATCTAAATCTCATCGCTTTGCACCTGCAAGACACTCATCCAGATCTGCCATGTCTCTACAATCAAGATCTTCTACTCTCAGCCAACAACTTATTAAAGCCTGTGCTGATGCTGAAGCTTGTAAAATTCATGGAACTTTTGCCCAAAACCACACGCAAGAAAGCACTGATGGAAGCAGAGATTGATTCAAAAGCCGCTCACAAGAAAGCACTGTTGGAAGCTGAGGTAGGAGCAGAAGCTGCTCAAAAGAAAGCAGAGGTGGAAGCAGCTAGCAGCTGAACCAGTAGAATGTTCAGGTCAAACAGCAGGAAGTCGATGGTGCACTACAGTGGAGAAGATGAGCTGGATAGCGACAGATGAGCTGAGGGCAGAAACTGGCTGGCACTGGTGACAGCAGACACGCAAGACTCGGTCTGGTGGCATGCAGATGGTGAGCAGGTACTGACAGGTGGTAGGCAGGTGCTTGTAGTGAGCAGCCTAGCAGTGGGTAAGGCAGAAGCGGTGTCAGGCAAGCTGGGCCAGGAACTGGCATAAGGATCAGGTACAAGTGCGGAGGCAGGATCGCAGTCTGAATACAGGCAGGAGTCAATAACCATTAGTAGACAAAAGAGAGACAAAATGAGCAGCCAGCAGTTGAGGTCAGGAGACAAGACAGGGTAAGTGCAGGTGGAGTTCAATAATAGTATAGACGAGTCTGGTCGGTGCCTGGGATCAGAAGCAGAGTAATAGGCACTGAAATGCTGTAGACGAGACAGCACTGGACCAGAATGTGCACGCAGAGCTGCATGAGCCAGATGCGCAGGTGTATGAGCATGTGCACATTTCCTAAATATATGTAAAGTACAGTATGTTGGTCTGCAAATGCTCACAGAAAGCTGTCAAGGGGAACCATCTTGCTTGCCAATCCTGACATTGGGCTCCATCCACAAGAGGTATCTTACCGTATCTGAGTATGTGGTAAGATACCGCAAAGAGTTTTTCAAAATTTTTTGGGCATTCACTAAAAAACGCTATTAAAATACTGCATGCACTATTTTATGAAGTCATGCGTATTTTAGTAGTGAAAGCTTGCGGTAATTTACTGCCGGCAGTAGCTGAAGTACTTAACAGTGTAAATCCTGTACCTGGTTGTTAAGGGTAAGGCGGCCGCTGGTGTCCTTAACAACCAGTAAACCAAACCACATCTTTAATAACCGATGAGTCATCAACTGTCAGTGACAGCTACATGAAAAAAGAATTGCTGTCATTGAAAAAAAAAGTGTGGGTCCCCCCCCCAATTCATACCAGGCCCTTTGGGTCTGGTGTGGATTTTGAGGGGAATCCCAACGCCAAAATAATAAAAAAAATGGTCTGGGCCCCCCCAATCCATACCAGACCCTTATCAAAGCATGCAGCCCAGTATGTCAGGAAATGGGGGGGACGAGCAAGCAACCCCCACCCTCCTGAACCATACCAGTCCACATGCCCTCAACATGGGGGGTTGCTTTGGGGCAGGGGAGCGCTGCTGGTTGTACCGCTCTCTTGTCACGCTATTGAGCCAGCATGCCCCGGTCGGTGATGTCACAAGAGAGCGTGTCCACCAGGTGCCTCTACCCCTTAGTTTATTTAGCAGTGGGAGGTGGTGGACCTGTCAGCTGTTATCGGGAGCGGAGCAGTGGCAGCAGGCATCGTGATTGATGATCTACACCTAAGGACAATTTTTTTAAATAAAGGACTTGACAAAAACTGTCCGCCTTTTTATTTACTTTTATTTATGTACCCCATACTCAATCACATGTGGGGGCAGGGCCTGGGAGCCCCCCTGTTAAAGGGGGCTTTCAGATTCCCATAAGCCCCCCGTCCGCAGACCTCTGCAACCACTGGCCACTGGGTTGTGGGGAAGAGGGCTTTGTCTCCATCAACAGGGGTACAATATGTTTTGGGGGGCAGAGCCCCCCTGCCCCAAAGCACCCCCCCATGTTGAGGGCATGTGGCCTGGGATGGTTTATGGGGGGGGGCTGCTCGCTCACCCCCCCTTTCCTGACCTGCCCGGCTGCATGCTTGGAGAAGGGTCTGGTATAGGTTTTGGTGGGCCCATGCCATTTTTTTGCGGAGGGTTCCCCTTAAAATCCATACCAGACCCTTTTTTCTTACTTTTTCAATGCCGGCAATTTGTTTTTCATTCAGCTGAGGACACATTGGTTGTTAAGGATGCGGCGATGAATTGAGTTTAATGTCTATTCATGCGGTATCTACTGAGCATTTTCAGCGTTTCGCGGTAAATATCGCAGAGCAGTATAGTGAATTGACAGTTTCAGGATCGCATGCGGGATTTGTGAAATGTGTCTGGACACCTAAATACTGCATGTGATCTGCTTTTGTGTAAATATCACACTTCACAAAGAACTCACCAAGACAGGTCTCACTAAATTTGACGGCAAACCTGGAAATTATGGATGCTGGAAATCCACCTTCAAAGCCACAATCAGTGAACTAGTGATGTCACAACTACAGAAGAACTCGATCTGCTTAAGAGGTGGCTGGGTCCTCAGTCTTCTGAACAGTTTACATTGACAACCCTGCCTCAGGTCTTAATGCCATTTGGGACAGACTTGAGCATACCTTTAACAGCCCAGAAGCCATTGAGGATGCTTTATGTAAAAGGTTGCAAAGCTTCCAAAAATATTTAGCAGAGGCAATCTAGAGTTCAAAGAGCTTAGTGACCATTTCTTGGAACTTCAACTCACCAAAACTGATACCCATCTTCCCAGCTTCAGTTTTCTAGATATTGCTTGTGGGGTTAACCCAATAGCTTCCAAGTTTCCTTATTGTATACAGGAAAAGTGGGCATCACTTGGATCAAGGTACACGGAAGAAAATAAGAATTTCCTTTCCTCCCTTTTCCTACTTTTGTTTATTAGGAGAATCACAGATACCAAGAATGATCCATGTTTCTCCTTTGCGGAATCCTACTCTCTTGATTCTTCTCCAAGGCCTGCAAACTCACACATTACAAATGAGTGTCTGTGAAAGGGACTGATATTCTAACCAAACCTACTCCAATCCCTGTTAAAACTGATTGGAACAAGAAAATCGAGAACCCAAATTTCCAATGTCCCACATATAACAAACCACACCTGCTTAAGTATTGGCTTCAGAAAGAAATCCTTGCAAGAATGCAGAGAGCTTTTATGAAATTCGGAGATTGCTTTAAATGCTGTGTTTCCACAGAACACCATGCTAAAGACTGTAAGGTTACTATTAAGTGCATAGAATGCAACAGTCATGGTCACATGCAAGTGCGTCATTCAAGAGAGTTATACTCTGTCTACAGGTAACCCTCCCGAGGCAAAGCATGATGGGGAGAGCACAAATCAAACAGTGCCTTATACTCCAGTTTCCTCCATGTGTACAGATGTCTGTGTAGAAGGACCCAGTGACAAATCCTGTGCCAAAATATGCTTAGTTAGTATATACCCCAAGGTTTAACCTGAAAAAGCTGTAAAACTATTATAGTCAATCAGAGTAACAGGTCTCCTGCAGGATCAAAGCTTTTTGACCTGTTAAACATAACAGGAGGTGCCTCACCAGACACCCTGGGTCCCTGAGTTGGTATCACAGAAGTTTCAGGCAGGAAAGCCACTGGTCTTGTAGTAGCTCCCCTGAATGGCAGCATAGTAATACCATTGCCCACTCTCATTAAGTGCAACCAGATGTCGACCAACCAACAGAGGGGAGATCTCTACTTCTGCAGCAACCTCTCACCACTCTCGGTTGATATAGTTGACCACTTACAACCAGCAAATTAACGGGCCACGTGATGCATCATAAGCCGAATGACTGGACCTAGGCTGGGTCATCATAGGCAAAGTCTGTCTCAATAATGTCAGGAGGTCTTCCAAAGTTTCTCCTTTAAAAACATTTGTCCTGCCAAATGGACACCTTAATGCTGCGTACACACGATCGGACATTCCGACAACGAAATCCTGGGATTTATTTCCGACGGATGTTAGCTCAAGCTTGTCTTGCATACACACGGTCGCAAAAATGTTGTCGGAAATTCCGCTCGTTAAGAACACGCTGACGTACAACACGTACGACGGCACTATAAAGAGGAAGTTCAATAGCCAGTGCGCCACCCTTTGGGCTCCTTTTGCTAATCTCGTGTTAGTAGAAGTTTGGTGAGAGACGATTTGCGCTTTTCAGCCTTGTGCTTTTTAGATCGTTACTGCTCTTCAGTTTGTGCTTGTGGGTTCGTATCTGGTTTTCAGTGCATTTAGTCAGTTCGCATCTGTTTTTCAATGCATGCTATTTATAGTACATATTTGATTCTCAGTGCGTTCTTGTCCGCTCGTTTCTGAATTTCACCTCGCTCTTCTCAGGCCTTTCTGATTTTCAGTGCGTTCTGTTAGTCCGTTCTGACCAGCCAACCGTTTTGAAGCCATGCTGCGGGTACGTACTCATTGTAGAGTTTGTGCTGTGCAGGGGCTTGGTGTTGGGGTTCTTACTTTGACCCAAGCCTAGTCCATGAGCAGGGTGAGGAGGAGTTCATGGACGAAGAATTGGTTGCTCCAGCGTGACCAATTCTCTCACATGCCTTTGTTGTCGGAGATCCGTGAGAATAATCCTGATGATTTCAGGAGTTATCTCCGGATGACGGACCCCTTTTTTCACCGTCTGTTGGCTTTGCTGTCCCCTTATATTACCAAGCAGGACACCTGCATGTGGCAAGCCATCACTCCCAAGCAAAGACTCGTCACCATGTTGCGGTAATTGGCGACAGGGAGAAGTCTGCAGAACATCAAGTTCTCGACAGGCATTTCTTCCCAGGCTCTGGGGATCATTATTCCAGAGACCTGTTCTGCCATCATTCAGGTCCTGCAAAAGGATTATATTAAGGTAAGTTTTATCCTTTAACATCACATTCTATGCATTTAATGTTTGCATGTATTGTATTTCTTTCATCATTCCCGAATTACCATGATTGTAATATGCTATGAATGTCCTCTTTGTCCTCATGCATGCTGGGAGTTTTTAATGCTCCATTTTTGTTGTTCATGCATATTTGCCTTCACTAACCTCCCCAGCATGCTATCTTGGGCACATATACACCTAGCCTAGTCACTTAACAATGTATTTTGTCAGCTCCATAGTAGTGCTTTACCCTAAACACCCGCTAAAATATGTACAAATGTTATTTGTGTCCTTAAATTCAGGCAGAGTGCCAGAGGCTTTTTTTTTGGGTCACAAAATCATTTGGAACCCTCTCCCCCCAACCGCTAAGTCAACCGATACCAATACTCTATCTGCTGACTTTGCCAAACCAATACACACTATACCTACCTCTTTTGTGGTCATATTTATGGATGAATTCACCAAAGCATGTAGTGAAAGGGCCTGCCTGAATACTTTCAAATGGTACTGTTTAAAGTTTTGTTCTCCTATTATCTTGATAGGTAATTTCAGAATGTAAAAATGTGCTTTAATTTGGACAGTGTGTATTCATATTTTTGTACTATGACACTTCTTACCTGTCCAGTGGGCTGCCAATAGTGTAAGTAAGGAGGGGCTGGCCAAAGTAACACACATTATGTATGCATTTGGTTCTCAATGAAGTGGAGAGGGTTACCTGTCCAAAACACCCCCCCCCCCAAATTTTTACAATGGGCCATCAGAGGGGGTGAGGAATCTGATAAGTGGACCTTAAGATTTTTTTTACTTAAATACTCCTTCAAATAAATGTTATACTGATGTTGGCCGAGAATGTTTGTGTCTAATCTGCTTGCAATGTTATTTGCAAAAGTCCTAATTAATTATTTTCTTGTTTCACTCCAAAGTTTCCTTCAATGCACAGGAATGGCAGACTGTGGCTTCCCAATTTGACCAGCAGTGGGACTTTCCCAACTGCAATAGATGGGGGCAATAGATGGTAAACACGTCCACATAGTCCCACCCCCCAGCTCGGGGTCATACTATTACAACTACAAGGGGTTTTCTCTATGTGGACGTGGGGAAGAATGGCCGGATGGTGGAGTCATCACCCAGACCAAGTTCTACGGACGGCTCCAGAGTGGTGGCTTGGGATTGCCACCTCCGGAAGACAATGTTGCTGGTCTGCCGTTCGTCTTTGTCACTGATGAAGCATTTGGGCTTGGTGAACACCTGATGCGGCCGTTCCCCATGAGGACCCTCACCCCAGACCAGAGGGTTTTTAGCTACTGGTTGGCCAGAGCCAGAAGAGTGGTGGAGAATGCTTTAGGGATAATAGCAAGCAGGTTCTGCCTATTCCTTATGCCAATCAACATGGCGGAATATAAACTTAAACATATAATCCTTGCATGCTGCATTCTCCACAACGTTTTAAGGAGAAATTTGATGAACTATGTGGCCTCAGTTGGGCCTGAGGCAGGATTTCCAGACCAAACCCTGACGGCGCTTGAAGCTGGCCGTCCTGGCCCCCCAAAGCACCCGCTAGGTCCATCCAAAAAATATATGGAGTACTTTGCGGGTAGGGGGCCATTGATATGCCAGAAAATGTTTAACCAGTTCAATACAGGGCAATTTCACCCCCTTCCTTCCCAGGCCAATTTTTAGTTTTCAGCGCTGTCGCACTTTAAACGTCAATTGCGCGGACGTGCAACGTTGTACCCAAAAAAAAATTGACGTCCTTTTTTCCCCACAAATAGAGCTTTCTTTTGGTGGTATTTGATCGCCTCTGTGGTTTTTATTTTTTGCTCTATAAACAAAAGAAGAGCGACAATTTTGAAAAAAAACACAATATTTTTTACTTTTTGCTATAATAAATATCCCAATTTTTTTTTTTTTAAATTAATTTTTTCCTCAGTTTCGGACAATACGTATTCTTCTACATATTTTTGGTAAAAAAAATCGCAATAAGTGTATATTGATTGGTTTGCGCAAAAGTTATAGCATCTACAAAATACGGGATAGATTTATGGCATTTTTAAAAAAAATATATTTATTTATTTTTTTAGCGGCGATCGCGATTTTTTTTCATGACTGCAACATTATGGCGGACACATCGGACACTTTTGACACATTTTGGGGACCATTCACATGCTATAAAATTGCATTGATTACTGTGTAAATGTGACAGGCAGTGAAGGGGTTAACCACTAGGGGGCGGGGAGGGGTTAATATGTTTCCTAGGGAATGATTCTAACTGAAGGGGGAGGGGACGCTCAAGGGGAGGAGACCGATCAGTGTTCCTCCGTTCTGGGAACACAGATCGCTCTCCTCAGAGCTGACAGGCTGTGGATCTGTGTGTTTACACACACAGATCCACGGTTTACCCCGGTTAACCGGCAATCGCGGGTGCCCGGCGGACATCGCGCGCCCCCTAGACGGCCGGGAATCCCAGGACGTCATATGACGTCCACCCAGGATGGGAGATCCCATCTGTGGACGTCATATGACTATACGCCGGTATTGAAGTGGTTAAGAAACCTTTTTTGAATAAATTTGTATTTTAAAATAAAATAATATTTCCTTTGATTTACTGCTTGTGTTTCTTTTAGCTGTCTCCTAGGTTATCCAATGTTTTTTTTTTTTGCCCATTTTCTTCAATAGTGTAAACACAATTTCTTTGATACATGAGGTGACAATCTCTTCTTCAGCTAACTATTATGTTGTGGGTCTGCTACACACAAACCTTGTTTTTGTTGTTAATGTATATAATGCATTAATGCTTAAAATATTCATCATTTTCAGCACCATGAATTTATTTTTTGGAGTTACGAAAATGGCCTGATTGATGCAAATTATCTTGCACTGTGGGTATTATTTACTAAAGTAAAATCCACTTTGCACTACAAGTGCACTGCAAAAGTGCACTTGAAAGTACACTGAAACTGCACTGAAAGTGCACTTGTAGTGCAAAGTGGATTTCACTTTAGTAAATAACCCCCATTGTCACTGTAAGCAGCAACTTAAGCAAAAAACTGCTATTGAGCATTGAAAGAGGAAGCCACACATTGTTGAGTTGAAAATGTTTTCCTCTGTGCACATTCACGTGTGCATTTAGAAAAGGGTTTTTGAACATACCAACATATTTTTTAAATACATTTTTTTACAGTAGAAATATCCTTTTTTGTGGTAATCAGGCATGTTTTTTAAACCATACAACAATACACAACTCAGGAACTTACAAAGTTCAACTTTGAGAAATTGAAGGCAATATCAGACATTATAGTATGTCCAAACTGTGCTGATCTTGCCTTCAGCAGATGGGGTGATGTCACCACTGTGAAAGCCAAATTTTGAAGATGCACACAAATTGGGAGTCAAAATGTGGATTTCACTCCTGATCCCATGCTTAAGGTCAACATGTGCTAGCTACCATCATGGTGGATCAATGGACGTGTTTCGGGGGTACAACCCCTTCCTCTCAGCTACTTGAGTTGTGAGGAAGGGGTTGCACCCACAAAATGCGTACCTTGATTACAACACGTACCTTGATATCCCATGATGGCAGATAGCACATGTTGACACACTGTGCATCTTTAAAATGTGGCTTTCAACATTTTTTAGAAAAGTTATAATAAAAATTAAAAAAATGCTAAAATGTTGGTGTGTTTTATATTCTGCCTAGAACATCAATGATGTTCTTCATTTTGTGTTGAACATCATTGATGTTTTCCTTTATCTTTTCTAAATCATGATTGCACACCATGATCTCCCCGATGAGGACGTGTGCACTTGCACTGGTGAAATGAGTTTCTTCTTCCACAACATCCACATCACCTAAAATAAAAAAAACACACCATATATTATAAATGTGAAGGCATCCATCTATTACCTGAAGCTGTGGTCTCAGACACTCACCAGGTTGTGGTCACTATTTCGCCCACTTTATAAACCTCTCCTTCCTCCACATCCTGAGGTTGTGGTGTGGTGACTTCCCCTTCTTTATGAGGTTGGGGGTCCCTGGTGTCCTCTGACGTCCCGGTTCTTTTCTCTCCTATGTGAATAAAATAAAGGTATACTTAGCACACAGATATTTGAGGCCAGAAATAGGAATATGAAACATTGCTTGGAAGTGTCGTACAATTGTCTGTTTTGGCAGAGTTCCAAGCTGAAGACATGATTTTTTCCCTTTCTTCAAGCTGGAATACTTACCTTTTTGGGTAAAGTTTCACACATAGAGACACCCCTAGTATCCACTGGAGCACCTGTGTGGGACACCCTAAAAAGTTTGTTCTGGTGTCCCACACTTGTGCTCCTGCATCCAGATGTGTAAACACCTGCTGAGTGTCCTCTCCTTACACTGAATCAAGTTTGCATTTCATTCTAGTTACAAACCCATCTAGACAACAACATACTAAACTTCTTTTAATACAAATAGGCTTGAACAAATGTAGTAAACCTGCATCTGCCAAAAACATCGTATTAGTGGGCGAACAAACGATGTTTACTACGAACGATTACTGTGATGTCAGGGCTGTCTCAGCCCTTCCTTCTCTGAGCTGGCCACTCAGCTGTCGGCTAATTGCCAGCTCCCATCTCTCTCTCCACAGTTAACCAGCTGTTGTGGATCTGCTCGTCAGTCCCGCCTACTTAAAGATCTCCAGCTCACTTCATTCCTGCCTTTATCTTTTATCTTGGTCACATCACAAGAAACCATCTCCTGCGCTCCTGTTTAAAGACTGGCTTTGCTGACATCCCTTCTGGCTCCTTATCCTGCTTGCTGTTCCTCTACTTGGATCCCTGACTTCTGGCCTGGCTGATTACCCGATCTGGTTACTGAATTCTGGCTTGGCTGATTACCCGATCTGGTTACTGAACTCTGGCTTGGCTGACTACCCGATCCGGTTACTGGACTCTGGCTATGTTTTGACTACGCTTACTCTATTTACCTTTTTATTTTTATTAATAAACAAGTGTGATTTTACTGTACTTCTGTCTCGGTCTGGTTCATGGTTTCTGACCATGAACCTGAAAGTTGCCATTTTAAACTGTACAACAGTAAAGAAAAGCACATGCTTCTATGCTTCCCGTCATAGTCGGCCCTCTTCAAGATGTCCACCATCTCCACCATCTCTACAAAGGACATATTAGAGGCCTCAAATCTCCTCCGGGATCAGGACGTTTGTGACTCTGGGCGGGGAATATACTATAAAGAAGGTCAGGGGTATGCGGAGTTTCATGCATGAGCAGTGTATATAAAGCGTAACACGCGTGCGTCGTACGTACGATCTGTGAGCGGAGGACGGAGTAGCGGAAGCACCAATTGTTCTAATGAAAGTACAATTTTAACTTGGGGCATCAGTGGCCTATACTGCTTAGAGATTGAAGCCTATATTGGGACAAGATTATGCGGGTTTAGCCTGACATTAGGGTTTGTCTTGTGTTGTGTCTTGCAGAGAAAATGGGTCGATTCAATGATCATGATTTTCTCCCCATTCATTGATTTGTACAGAGAGCTGCCCTGTCTGTAGCAGACAAAACATCCCTTTTATACAAAATAACTAAAGAGGAAGGCAGCACTGGATAAATTGCTGGAATTTGTGAAGCCGCAGATCCCCATGGCAGACATCAACTATTTGAAGTGCAAAATTGGTGGCCTGAGGAGCACATATAATAGGGAGCGCAAGAAGGTCCAGGATTCCCAGAGATCAGGAGTAGCAGCAGATGACATTTATGTACCCAGGCTGTGGTACTATGACAGACTGCGGTTTCTGTCAGACCAGACTGAAATCAGGCCATCACTCTCAACCCTTCCTTCCACACTTCCTTCCACTCTTCCTTCCACTGAGGCTTCCGACCTCCAACCTGGGCCTTCCTCCAGGAAGAAGATGTGGAGGAGCCCAGCTTGAGTCAGGTATAGCATTGTTCAACATATTTCTCAAAATTGTGTGTGATTGATGATCAATAAACTAAAACTACGTCCCTTTTTCATACACAGGAAATCCTCAGCCAGGAGGAGGCTTTAGAAAGTGGCAGCCAGGAGTTGGCAGGGGAAAGTGGCAGCCAGGAGGTGGCGGGGGTAAGTGGCAGCGAGGAGGTGGCGGGGGTAAGTGGCAGCCAGGAGGTGGCTGGGCCCAGTAGCCTGACCGAATCCCAGGTCCCTCCCTTCAACAAAAAAGGCCCAGGAAGGGGAGGTGCATGGAGGAGTCAGCACTTGGGTTAATTCGGCAGTCTTCTGTGGCCCTCACAACCCCCCAGTCTTCTTGAGGCCTATGCCTGCATGGCTGCCAACAAAATGCAGGAAATGGAGGTGGGCCAACGCCTCTTTTGTGAGGAAGTGATATATATGGCCCTAAATAAGGGGCTGAGGGGTGAACTCACAAGCCAAACCCACCTGTGTGAGTTGGACCATCCACCTCCTGCCACAACTCCAACACCAGAGCCACAGCCTGGAAGCAAGCATGGAAGCAAGCATGTAAGGAAGACAAGAGAATGATGGCTTGGGTTCAGTCTGCTCTGGCAAAAGACGCAGGCTGTTGTAAGCCCACAGCCTGGGGACATATATGTCATTTGCTGTTCCTGATCTCTCGAAGTCCTGAACCGAATTGTGCTCCCTATTAAATGGACTCCTCAGGCTCCCAATTTTGCCTGTAAAATAGTTGATGTGTGCCCTGGGGCACAAAGGCTTCACAAATTTCATAAGTTTATCCAGCATTGCCTTCCTCTTTATTTTGTTATGACTCCTAATAAATGTCTAGTTTTTGTCTAAAATCATTGGCTAGGTGTTAAAATTAAAAAAAGGACAGTTTGTTTGTGAGTAGGCAGGTACATTTCAAAAAGACAATGTAAAATTAACAAGGGACACCAACACCAACCAATCTCCTTGAGGTTAAAAAATACAAGATAATAATGGTGTTGTGGTAACTTGACACACAAAACGAAAAAAATATTAAGGAGATCACTAGAAAAAAAAAAAAAAAAAAAACATGAGATCTTGATTTAAAAAAAAAATGAGATTACTATAAACAAACATTAAAAACATTATTTTGGAGATCTGGCGAAAAAAAAAAATTATTTTATTCATGAGATCACAAGAAATAATAAAGAAATCAGTTTGTCAGAACTCTGTGTGAATATCAGCTGCAAAACAACAAAGAAGAGAATGTGCTGCATTGAAAGATTACAAAATTTGCAGCGTGACAAATGTGCTATCTCCATTACGAACACTAGTTTTACCAGACCGAACGATTTTGTCTCATATTTGATTCAGAGCATGCGTGGAATTTTGTGCGTCAGAATTGTGTACATATGCTCGGAATTTCCGACAATGGATTTTGTTGTCGGAAAATTTGAGATCCAGCTCTCAAATTTTTGTTGTTGGAAATTCCGACAAAAAATGTCTGATGGAGCCTACAGACAGTCGGAATTTCCAACAACAAGCTCCCATCGAACATTTGTTGTCGTAAAATCCGACTGCGTGTATGCGGCATAATTGTTTCAAACAGTGCCTGCATCACTATCATGTGAAAGAAAGATTTGCATTAAAGGCATACAACCCATCTTCAGAAAAGTCGACAACAAGGCCCTTCAGTTTCTGGGATGATAATGTCAGCACCACAGTGTTTGATGTAACAGCTAAAGACAATAAGCTGGCAGCCACAATGGAAGACAAGGAGTTCCTAAAATGTATGAGTAAGGAATTACAGTATATCAGGACAATTCCAACAGATGGATGGCACCACTACCAAATAATGTTCAGTATGCAGAAGCATGATTTACTTCTTTATAATGCATTCTGAACAGAAAACCTGAGATGAAAAAACACTTTGCTGACTTTATGAAGAAGGTGTCGAAGAGGATCATACTGAGCCTGCACCACCTGTCAAGGAAGGAAAGGAATGATGGTACCTCCCATGCTTTGACATTTACCATCATTATAAGCCAGATCAGATCAGAATAGTCTTTGACTCAAGTGCTCGATATGAAGTTGTTTCCCTCAAAGATGTACTTCTCACCAGGCCTAATCTGAGCAACAACCTTGTAAGAGTTTTGTTCCCCTTCAAACAAGAACCAGTTGATGTTATGGCCTGCATTCTGAAATGTTCTACTGTTTCATTGTTCAAGAAGACATCAGGTTTCCGATGGTTCACAACAACAATGTCTGTGTTGAAGTCATAGACTACCGAATGAAAGTGCATGTGTTTGGTAACAGTCCTTCCCCTGTTGTAGCAATTTATGGGCTAAGATGAATAGCTCAAGAAGATGAAAAAATAATTCAGATCTGATGCACCTGAACTTGTGGAAAAGAATTTCTTCGTAGACAATGGGCTCAAATCTCTGCCTACAGAAGAAGAAATTGATCTTTTAAGAGTACTCAGGAAATGCTTGCCACTTACAACTTCAGGCTTCACAAAATTTTCTCTATTACCCTATACACACGACCAGTTTTCCCTGGACTCTGAAGGTTTTTCCGACGGAGTTTTGACAGAATTCCGCTCAAGCTGTCTTGCATACACACGGTCACACCAAATTCCGACCATCCAGAACGCGGTGACGTACAACACGTACGACGGGACTAGAAAACGGAGGTTCAATAGCCAGTAGCCAATAGCTTCCGTCCCGTACTTGCTTCAGAGCATGCGTCGTTTTTGGTACATTGGAACTGCATACAGACCAGTGGTTTTCCCGACTGGAATTGGTTCCGTTGGAAAAATTTAGAACATGTTCTCTTTCTAGGTCCGTCAGAATTTTCGACGTAAAAAGTCCAATGGGGCATACACATGATCGGAATATACAACGAAAAGCTCCCGTCTGACTTTTTCTGTCGGACATTCTGCTCGTGTGTACACGGCATAAGAGTGACAAGGGAATAAAAGCTTTTTCTTCTGATGACCGTGATGTTAGTGTAAAGGTATTTGCGCTAGGAATGGATCTTTCCCCTACGCAACATAGCCTCAGGTTGCATTGGGATGTCAAACAGGACACATTCACATTTGAAGTATCAACCTGTGGCAAGCCCTTCCTAAAATGAGGAGTTTTGTCTGCTGTGTACAGTAGCTACAATCCTCTGGGTTTCACAGCACCCATTGCAGTTCAGGTTAAGATACCGATAGGACAGCTTACTTTTATAAACACAGATTGTGACACCCCATTTCCCAGATAGAAACAACAAAGATGGGAATCATGGAAAGAATACCTAAAAGCACTAGAACAACTTAAGTTACTACACTCTTACATTTGTGCATCCCTAATGAATACCACCAGAAGAGAGATCCATGTTTTCTCTGATGCTTGCATTGAAACAATAGCCGTAGTAGCCTACCTCAAAGTTTAAGATCCAAATGCCAGAGTAGGAAGTGGGTTTTGCCCTCGGCAATGCCAAGCTGACCCCAAAACCAGCACATTCCATTCCAAGGCTTGAACTTTGTGCAGCTGTATTAGCCGTTAAAATTGATAAGCTTATAAAACACATGAAATAGACTTCGGAATATACTCTTTGCACTTTTACACAGACAGTGAGAAAGAGTTTGGATACATACACAACCAAACAAAACAGTTCTATGTGTATGTCAGTAACAGAGCAGAACACATCAGAAGGTTCTTCAATCCCGAATAATATCACTTTATACCAAAGGTCCTTCATTCAGCTGATCACAGCACCGTTCTGCAAACTCTTTTCAAAGTGGTTTTCTGTTGTGTGAGCTATCTCACAACTTATCAATGTTGTTGATCATTCCACAACTAATACTGAGCGCCATGAAGGGTATCAAAAATGGCACATCTGCAAAGAGCCATTGAGGTCATTGAGGATCATTGAGGTCTTAATTCAAAGTGTTACTTTCCTTGTCAAAGGAAGAAGATGCATCTTCTAAACCAATGACTTGATTTAAAAGGAAGTAAAAAGTTCTGTGCATGTTGCTGCCTTGCCCTCTGAAGATACACCAATAAACTGTCTTCTGTGAGATCTTACAGACACCAGCAGTGACTTCCAAATTTTACGATATGTGAATTGCATCATTGGTATCTTGTTCTTTTCTTTCTTCTCTTGTAGGTGTTCCTGGAATAAACACACATACTCATTTAGGTGGATGCTACATCTTTGCTGTGCATGAGAAATCTTTGGAATAAATTATTACAATTTGCTGCACTATGAAGTTCCTCTACTTTTTCTTTTAAAACTTTTTAAAATACCTATTGGAGGAGTACTGAGCAGAGCAAAAGGAAAGTTATTAAATCATCTTGCTATCCCGGATGGAGGAGAGCGGCTATCCCCTTTGGAGCAGACTGCGTGGAATATCACTGCCGATTGCTGTCGTTACCAGAGTAAATGGAAAATCATTAATCTGTCTTACTGTTCCTGACGGGGGAGAGGGGCTGCCTGTCTTTTTGGAGCTGACCAGGAGAAATGTCACTGCCGAGTGCTGCTGGTATCAGGCGAGTTTGACCCTTATACTTTGGAGTCCATCAAATTCAGTAAGAGGCCATGTGGCTCTATTAAAGCTCACTTCTCTTACTCAGATTTGAAGCATCTGATCAGTTACCATTGCAGAGTGTAAGGGGCGGCATCAAAAGTTGCTATTTTTCACCTTCTTGTCAACTTGTTTCTGTTTATCTGATACACTAAATATAGATATTTGTGTGGATCATTTTTTTTTTTTCGGACTTTATTACCCTCTTATCACCATAACTAATTAGTGGTTAATTTCACTCACCTTAAAGTTATTAACACTGTTAATTATGTTGCACCTGTTTTATTTTTATATGGTCTTTGCGCAACCTCCTTTTGTTTATATATAGATGCTGCATCTTTCCCTCGCTGCCTCAGTCAGCAGCTCTCTGCTCTGCCCCTTGAGCACTCACTGGAGCGCCGTACTGTGGAGGGGGTGGGTGCAACTTGCTTAGGCTCTCATCAGGAATCTTGGGGGATCCTGACATTAAAGTTGGGATTCCTCTAGAGTCTGAAATTTCTGAGTGATGTCAACAGACAGTGGACTTTAGCCTGCTGTTGGCTGAATACAGGTCACAGGAGTGCAGAACTAAGTGCACTCCTGTGACCCACGGGAGAAGTAGGGCGAAAGGAGCTTTCCCTACTTCTCCTTTAAGCTATTTCTCTACAATTGGATCAGTTATAGAGATCACACTTTCAGTGCACAGGTTGCTGAAGCAGAACACACTAACAAATAAAGCTTCTCAAAAAAAGAGACATACTTACACACCTTAGTGGGCTTTTAGCTAGGTAAGTCAGGTCCTTAATCCTATACACAAACTGGTAAGATGGTATAGACCATAAACTTCTTTTAAAGGAGTCATTCCTGATCAGGTGTTAATCCACATGAAGTGTTACTTCATCTATGTGTAGCACTATTCCCATAGGTGCCACTGGGTAGGATGGGTCTTCTGTTCTTTGCCTTGACCTTCTCAAGAACCTCAGGCCCTCTGACACACCAGGTTAAGTGTTCAAACATACACTGAACTAAATACCCAATAGTAGTGTAATATCAAAGAAAACAGGCATCAAACAAGATAGTAAATGAACTCTTAAAATACTGTCACCCAATATGGTTGGTAACTAAGCAAGCATAAAATGGATTAACAATTGTAATAACACAATTTAGCATACACTGGCAGCCAGGCGAATATCCAGAGATGTTCTCTCTTTAATCCCCTTAGTGCTAAGAAGAAGAACTTTCCCAGGCAGTTTAACAAAAATCCTATCTCCACTCCTCTTTCTGTACAGTGCCTATTGTGATCTGTAGTATAAGGAGTCTATTCATCCCATTATATGGCTAACATCTCAAACTAAAGCTTCCAGGACTCTCAGGGCTCTGCATAGAAGATGATCTATGGTGCAGCATAACATCAATATCTCATTGGAGGGAGAGCAGAATAAAGGGCAATATCTTCTTCTCCATATTGTTGCAGCCCAGCACCTGGTTGCTTATGAAATATATATATCTTAGTTAGAAATGTTACAATTTCTGCTCACCTACTGATGAGGAGACTGTTTAAAAATACTTTAGCTGAAAAAAAGATTATTTAAACTAAAATAATTGACAAAGCTCACAAAACATTGTTAAAGCTAGAACAAAAACAAAGAAAAAGCTATAACCATGGTGCCATTTTTAAACTAGCAAACCAAGAATGCAAAATAAAAATGAATGGTAACGAACACTAGCTATAGAACTTATAGAAAAGCAACAATAATACAGTTTTGATGCAATTTGCCCTTTATTAGGTTGGCAGAATCTGCACACATGTACGGATTCTAAATGGACTTCAGTCAGAAGCCAAGGTGGGTGCGCTTTCAAACGATGTAATGGAGAAAATCAAGGTAACAGTATCACATTGCATGCTGGCAGAGGAACTGAGACTTCTCAATGTGCTCATTTGTTGCCTCTACCAGTGCTGTTTCTTGGCCTAGGCCAACAAGGCCCAGGCCTAGGGCGGCACTTTGCGGGGGGGGCGGCAAAAAAGCCGCCCCCCCGCATGCAAGAAAGCCCCCCAGTCCCGTTTTCCAGGGTCCCCGCTCCCGCGGCCGCCTCCCGCACAAATACAGCCCCAGAGGCCGGCTTGCTGTAGCGCGGCACTTGTAAATATTGTGGGCTGTATTTGGAGTGTGCTTGGTGGGCGGGGAGGGGGTGGGGCGGCAGCGACGATGACTGGCACCCCCATTGGCAGCCAGTGATTGGCCAGGCCAGCTGAACGTAATCTGACTGGCGGAGCTCAATGCTCCGCCCACTCTCCTCCGTACGGCTTCTTCACTGAATCTTCTCCCTGGCCCGGGGCGATATGGGGAGGAGAGAGAGAGAGGAGCAGCACAAGGGAAATCCCCAGCCAGCGGCCAGGACAGGTTATGTTACTATTACTAATGTGTGTCAAGTGCTCAATGTTAAAGGTATTATACTGATGGCCACTGATGAACTGCACTGATATGGGCACTGATGAGCTGCACTGATATGGGCACTGATAGGCTGCACTGATATGGGCACTGATGAGCTGCACTGATATGGGCACTGATAGGCTGCACTGATATGGGCACTGATGAGCTGCACCGATATGGGCACTGATAGGCTGCACCGATATGGGCACTGATGAGCTGCACTGATATGGGCACTGATAGGCTGCACTGATATGGGCACTGATAGGCTGCACTGATATGGGCACTGATGAGCTGCACTGATATGGGCACTGATGAGCTGCACTGATATGGGCACTGATGAGCTGCACTGATATGGGCACTGATGAGCTGCACTGATATGGGCACTGATGAGCTGCGCTGATATGGGCACTGACGAGCTGCACCGATATGGGTACTGATAGTCTGCACCGATATGGGCACTGATGAGCTGTACTGATATGGGCACTGATAGGCTGCACCGATATGGGCACTGATGAGCTGCACTGATATGGGCACTGATAGGCTGCACCGATATGGGCACTGATGAGATGCACCGATATGGGCACTGATGAGCTGCACCGATATGGGCACTGATAGGCTGCACCGATATGGGCACTGATAGGCTGCACCGATATGGGCACTGATGAGCTGTACTGATATGGGCACTGATATGGGCACTGATAGGCTGCACTGATATGGACACTGATAGGCTGCACTAATAGGCTGCACTGATATGGGCACTGATGAGCTGCACTGATATGGGCACTGATGAGCTGCACCGATATGGGCACTGATGAGCTGCACCGATATGGGCACTGATAGGCTGCACCGATATGGGCACTGATGAGCTGTACTGATATGGGCACTGATGGGCTGCACTGATATGGGCACTGATGAGCTGCACTGATATGGGCACTGATGAGCTGCACCGATATGGGCACTGATGAGCTGCACTGATATGGGCACTGATAGGCTGCAGCTGATATGGGCACTGGTGAGCACTATTAGGCTGCACTTGTTGCCCCTGATGAGGCCACACTGATGGGCACTGATGAGGATGCTCTGATGGGCACTGATAAGGCTGTACTGATGGGCACTGATAGGCTGCACTGGTTGCCCCTGATGAGGCTGCACTGATGGGCACTAATAAGGATGTACTGATGAGCACTGATAGGCGGCACTGATGGGCACTAATAGGCTGCACTGGTTGTCCCTGATGAGGCCGCACTGATGGCCCACTGATGAGCTGCACTGTTGGGCACTGATGGGGCTGCACTGATGAGCACTGATAAGGCGGCACTGATGGGCACTAATAGGCTGCACCGGTTGCCCCTGATGAGGCTGCACTGATGGACACTGATAAGGCTGTACTGATGAGCACTGATAGGCGGCACTGATGGGCACTGACTGATGAGGCCACTTGGTACCCACTTTTAATGTACAGAGCAGAAGAGGTGGCGCTCTGAAAGGAAAAGGTGGAGCCTGAATAGGAAGGGGTGTGGTTTACAGATAGGGCGGGTCTTAAACAGAAGGGGTGTGGCCTTGACAGGAAGGGGTGGCCCATATTTAATTAGGGGCGCATGAGTTTAGTTAGGCCTAGGGCAGCACAAAACCAAAATACACCACTGGCCTCTACCTGTACATAGATCGCTCCCCTTCCTCTGGCCCTATTACTAAGTGATTAATCCACTGGCAATTTCAAACTTACTATTTCAACAACTTTGTTTTAGTTTAGGTTAAGGTTGAACTCCAGCCTTACCTTTCTTGTACAGTTATACAGGGTCTTCTCCTGTATTCAAAATGCCTCCTCTGATTTCACTGTACACTGTGAGCTTTTCAAAATATGCATTAGAATCTGCAGCAAGTCAGATAGAGCCTGCCTCATTTCCAGGCTGGAGAATTTCCAGCATTTAGTTCTTCCACCTTAGCCTGACTGTCCCATGCCTGACCCTCTTATTGTATTTCACATTCTTTAATCATGGAGGCTTAGCATCACATATGGACCTTACCTAGGGTTTTCTGCATACACATACAGTCTACCTAGGAATGCCAATTCTTTCAATACTGACTCTGGCCCTTCAAGGCATTTTGATATTGCCAGTCTACTCCTTGCTTCTGGGTTGAGGGCTTTTGTGACAAGCACTGAGGCATGGTGCTATGATGCCTTCAGGAAGATATGTACAACACCCTACTGCCCATCTCATTAACAATGTATCAGGGCTGGGCTCAGCCCTTCCTTCTCAGAGCTGGTCGCTCAGCTGTCAGCTAATTGCCAGCTCCTATCTCTCCACAGGCACTCAGCTGTTGATGATATCTTGGTCGTCACTCCTGCCTACTTAAGCTGTTCAGCCCAGTGGATCTCTGCCTTCGCCTTGGTCAACATCACAGAAATGATCTCCTGCGACCCTTTTCAAAACTTGCTTTGCTGACATCCCTTCTGGCTGCATATCCTGCTTTCTGTGCCACTACATTTATCCCTGACTTCTGGCTTGGCTGACTATCCATTCTGGTTACTGAACTTTGGCTATGTTTTGACTACCTTTGTTCTTTTTACTTTTATTATTAAACAAGTGTGATTTAACTGTACTTCTGTCTCGACCTGATTTCATGGTTTCTGACACAATGATTTGCCTGCATTGTACAGAGAAGCACGGAGACCTAGTGATAACAGCACTGGGTCTAAAATGAGGTATGTAATGAAAATGGAAAGGTTTTATTTTACAATTTCATTAGCATGATGGTGAAGTAGAGGTAGGAATCAGGAGGAAAGGCAAAATGTAAGCAGAGTAATCTTCAGCTTTAAGGCTAAGATAGCTGTGTTTAGTTTTATTGTGTGACAAGCTTTATTCGTATGACTGCTGTGAAGGCTAGAAAGTGGGTAGGGGAGTGGACCTCTTTCAGACAATTATAGATCCAGGGATGATGCCATTGTTGCCTTGTAATGTATTTGTCTTGAACTGACACAACTTAAGATTTTTTTACTTACAGTTGTGTGAAAAAGTATTTGCCCCTTCCTGATTTTTTTTTTGCATATTTCTCACACTTAAATAATTCAGATCATCAAACAAATTTTAATATTACACAAAGATAACTAACTAAATCCAAGATACAGTTTTAAAATTATTATTTAATTTAATAAGGGAAAAAAGCTGTTCAAACCTGCCTGGCCCTATGTGAAAAAGTAATTGCCCCCTCCCATGCTGAATGAACTGTTATTAACCACAATTGTTTGCAAAGCTGAGTTAAATTTCACTTGCCACACCCAGGCCTTTTTACTGCCAGATCTGTTGAATCAAGAAATTACATAAATAGAAGCTGTCTGACAAATTGAAGCACGCTAGCAGATCACAAAAAGCCACACATCATGCCACAATCTAAAAAAAAATCAAGAACATATGAGAAACAAAGTAATGTACATGTATCGGTCTAGGAAGGGTTTCAAAGATAATTTTAAGGCTTTGGAACTCCAGTGAACCATGGGGCGAGCCATTATCCACAAATGGAGATAACTTGGAACAGTGGTGAACCTTCCCACTGTTCCAAGTTACTGTTACAAAAATTACTCCAAGAGCATGACGACGACTCATCCAGGAGGTCATAAAAGAATCTAGAACAACATCTAAAGAACTGCAGACCTCACTCGCCTCAGGTAAGATCAGTGTTCATAATTCAACAGTAAGAAAAAGACTGGGCAAAAATGGCATCTACGGGAGAGTTCCAAGGCCAAAGAGACTGCTTAAAACAAAGAACACAAAGGCTTATCTCACATTACCTAAAAACATTTTAATTATCCCCAAGACTTTTAGGCAAATATTCTGTGGACTGATGAGACAAAAATTTAACTTTTTGGAAGGTGTGCATCCCGTTACATCTGGCATAAAACTAACACAGCATTTCATAACAAGATCATCATACCAACAGTCAGACATGGTGGTGGTAGTGTGATGGTCTGGGGCTGCTTTGCATCTTCAGGACCTGGACGACTTACCATAATTGATGAAACCATGAATTCTAAGCTCTACCAGAAAATCTTAAAGGAGAATGTCCGGCCATGTCAGGGCTGGACTCAGCTCTTCCTTCTCTGAGCTGGCCGCTCAGCTGTCGTCTAATTGCCAGCTCCCATCTCTCTCCACAGTTACCCATCTGTTGTTGATCCTGCTCGTCAGTCCTGCCTACTTAAGCCGTCCAGTCTAGAGGAGCTCTGCCTTCGCCTTGGTCACATCTCCTGCGTTCCTGTTTAAAGACTGGCTTTGCTGACATCCCTTCAGGCTACAGATCCTGCTTGCTGTTCCATTACTTTGATCCCTGACTCCTGGCTTGGCTGATGATCCATTCCGGTTACTGAACTTTGGCTATGTTTTGACTACGTTTGTTCTTTTTACTTTTATTATTAAATAAGTGTGATTTAACTGTACTTCTGTCTCAGTCTGATTTCATGGTTTCTGACTCTAGGCAAAGGCCATGAATTCAGAAGATACAGTCAATCCACTTTTTGGTAATATTTTTTCCAGATTGGATGAGCAAGATCACCACATGGATCAGTTTGCCATAGCGTTACAAACGCTCCTGAGTCGCACGGCTCACCTAGAATCTCCCACTGTGGCTGCTGTGGTACAACCTGAGTTGCAGGCCATCCCTGCTGCTGTGCCAGTCTCTGTGCAGGCACCCACCTCCAGAATTACTTTTATAAGAGGTATGTATGGTTCCGCTCCACTTCCCCAGCGAAGTGGAGCGGTTGAGATATACTTTGAGATGCTGCCCCAGATGTTTCCCACGGACAGAAGCAAAGTAGGTTTTGTGATGTCTTTGCTGTCTGAAAGAGCCTTGGCTTGGGCAAACCCTCTATGGGAGATGCAAAAACCTGTTGTCTTGAGTTACCCTGAGTTTGTGGCCTCCTTTAAAAGGGTATTTGACGTTGCCGCACGCTCCACTTCTGCTGCCTAGTGCCTCATGTCTATCAAACAGAGTACGAGAACTGTTGCCAACTACGCCATTGAATTCCGTACTCTGGCAGCAGAGGTTGCTTGAAACAATGAGGCCCTCGTGGCTGCTTTTTATCATGGTCTCTCGGATTCCATCAAGGATGAGATAGCAGCCCGAGATATACCCACTGAGCTGGAGAAGTTGACTCCAGACTCAGAGAAAGACTCTCTTTTAAGGAGCGCTTGCAGAAGCCTCCTGTACACTTGCCTCCGAGCTTTGCAGTCACACCCATGCCTCCCTCACCTCCCATGCCTCCTGGTACCGAGCCGGTCAGTGAAGTTGAACCCATGCACTTGGGCTTCACGCGTCTCTCTGCAGATGAGAGAACCTTTAGGAGGAGGGAGAGATTGTGCCTTTATTGTGGCCAGGCAGGTCATTTTTTGAAGTCTTGTACTACCCGTCCAGGGAGCGCTTGAGCCTTGAGGTCCTGTCACGGACAGACCTTAGGTGGTGTTGTTTCATCCCCAGTTATCCAGAAGGATAAGCCCCTGGTTTCGGTCACCCTTTCTTGGGCTGAGTCGTCCATCAAGATACAGGCTCTAATTGACTCTGGGGCTGCAGGCCTGTTCATTGATGCTGCCTTTGTATCGAAGCACTCGATTCCGCTGCAGCTGCGTGACACTCCACTTGCCATTGAGGCTCTTGATGGGAGACCTCTACAGCCTGCCCATGTGACTCATGAGAGGGTCCCGTTGTCCATGGCCCTAGGGGCTCTTCACCATGAGATAATCCAATTCCAAGTTATTTCCTCATCTAAGTTTCTACTGGTTATTGGCTATCCTTGGTTACAGAGGCACAACCCCTCTTTTGATTGGCTCCATGCTGAGGTTCTCCCCTGGTCACCACAATGCAGTGAGACATGCTTCCAGAAGGTAGCCAAGGTCCTGTGCACCTCTTCACTCTCCTCCCTGCCGGAGGAGTACCACAATTTTAGCAATGTTTTTGTCGGTCTTGGAGGATAAAGCCATGGAGGAGTATATTGCAGACGCACTTTCTCGAAGTTTCATCCGCAAATCCTCGTCTCCTGCTGGTGCTGGTTTCTTCTTTGTGAAGAAGAAGAGCAGTGAACTGAGACCTTGTATTGATTATAGGGGTCTCAATTGTTTCATGATTAAGAATACCTATCCGATTCCGTTGATTACAGAGTTATTTGACCGCCTCAAGGGAGCAACGGTTTTCATGAAGCTTGATTTGAGAGGGGCATACAATCTCGTGAGGATTAAAGAGGGGGATGAGTGGAAAACTGTGTTTAATACCAGAACAGGCCATTATGAATACCTCGTAATGCCTTTTGGCCTTTGTAATGCCCCGGCAGTTTTCCAGGAATTTATTGACGATGTCCTCCGAGATTTGTTGCAGTTATGTGTGGTGGTTTATCTCAGTGATATCCTCATATTTTCCAAGTCATTGGAGAGCCACCACACAGCTGTCTGTCATGTGCTTCAGAAACTAAGAGAGAACAATCTCTACTGTAAACTTGAGAAGTGTGAGTTCCATCGTGAACAGGTTAAATTCCTGGGCTATGTCATTTCCACTGCTGGGTTTAACCCATGGGTTTACATCCTCTGCAGCATTTCCTGGGCTTTGCCAACTATTATCGGAAGTTTATTCGTAACTTCTCATCTCTGGTCAAGCCCCTGACTGATATGACCAGAAAGGATGGTAACCCACAGAGTTGGTCTCCGGAGTCCATTAAGGCCTTTAAGAGTCTCAAGGCTGCCTTTGTTTCTGCTTCTGTATTGGTACATCCTGATCCTATGTTACCATTTATCCTTGAGGTTGATGCTTCTGAGACTGGTGTTGGCGCCCTTCTGTCTCAAAGTCCTACCTCTGAGAGGCATCCTTGTGGCTACTTTTCCAAGAAATCGTCAGAAATTGCAGAGTGCAATTACGAGATTGGTGACAGAGAGCTGTTGGCGATCAATTTAGCCCTGAAAGAATGGAGACATCTCCTCGAAGGTACCACTGTGCCAGTTCTCATTCTTACTGACCATAAGAACCTCACATTCTTGTCTGAGGCTAAACGCCTCTCTCCCAGAAGGGCGCGATGGGCCCTTTTCTTGTCAAGTTTCAATTACATTGTCTCATTCTTACCCAGTACTAAGAATGTAAGGGCTGAATCCTTGTCACAACAATTTTCCTTCACTTCCAAGTTGGAGTCGGTTCTGGTTCCTGTGATTCCTCCTAATCGTATTCTGGCTACGGTTCGCACCAGTCTCATTACTCCTTTGGGTGATAAAATTCTTGCTGCCCAGGTCCATGCTCCTCCTGAGAAACCTTGTGACCTCTGCTTTGTCCCAGAGAGTCTCCGTACTGCCGTGCTCCAGACTTTCCATTCTCCTAAGGCAGCTGGCCACCCTGGGCAGAATCAACTTGTTTGGGCCATTTCCCAACAATTCTGGTGGCCTAGTCTATGTGCTGATGTAACTGCCTTCGTAGCTGCCTGTTCCATGTGTGCTCAGGGTAAGACTCCACGACACCTTCCAGTGGGCCTCCTACAACCCATACCCAATGGAGAGAGGCCCTGGACCCACCTGTCTATGGATTTCATTGTGGAGTTACCCAACTCCTAAGGCAACACTGTTATCCTTATGGTGGTTGACCAGTTCTCAAAGATATGTCATTGCATTCCACTTAAGAAGTTGCCCACTTCTAAGGAATTGGCTTCCATTTTTACTTGGCAGATCTTTTGCTTACATGGGCTACCCAAGGTGATTGTCTCGGACAGGGGTAGTCAGTTTGTGTCCCGGTTCTGGTGAGCCTTTTGTGCATAGTTGGGAATTCAGCTGGCTTTCTCCTCTGCGTATCACCCACAGTCTAATGGGGCTGCAGAACGAGCCACTCAGTCCTTGGAGCAATTCCTACGTTGCTATACTTCTAACCATCATAACAACTGGTCAGACCTATTACCATGGGCAGAGTTTGCTCACAATAGTGCCTTGAATTCCGCTTCCAGATTGTCCACGTTTATGGCGAATTATGGTTTCCAACCTTCCATGTTGCCTGACTCGTTTGTTCCGCAGAGTATTCCTGCATTAGAGGAGCAACTTTGTGGTCTTCGTTCCACTTGGGCACAAGTCCAGGAGGCTTTGCGTCATGCTAATGACAGGTACAGACTCCATGCTGACTGCAGACACCTGCCTGCGCCTTCTTTCCAGGTTGGGGACAGGGTCTGGGTGTCATCTCTCAAACTCCAACTTCGTGTTTCTTCACTGAAGTTTGAACCTGGGTTTATTGGGCCTTTCCGTATTCTTCGCAGGATTAACCCAGTGGCTTATGCATTAGACCTTCCTCCTAATATGCGTATTTCGAATGTATTTCATGTCTCCTTATTAAAATCTCTAGTCTGCAACCGCTTTACCACCTCGGTGCCATGTCCTCATCCTGTACAGGTTGAGAACCATGAGGAGTATGAAGTACAGTCCATTGTTGACTCCCGTAGGTTCCGTGGGCGCATACAGTACCTGGTGCATGGGAAAGGGTATGGTCTGGAGGAACGCTTATGGGTCTCATCCTCTAACGTACATGCCCCTGTTCTCCTCCGTGATTTCCATAGATGTTTACCTCTCAAACCTGGTGGTCCTCCGAGGGGGAGGAGTCATTGAGGAGGGGGTACTGTCAGGGATGGGCTCAGCGATCCGTTGGCTATGTTTTTACTATGTTTGTTCTTTTTACTTTTATTATTAAACAAGTGTGGTTTATCTGTACTTCCATTTCGGTCTGATTTCATGGTTTCTGACAGGCCATGAGTTTGTGACCTCAAGCTCAAGTGCACAATCCAAAACACAACAGCAAGTCCACCTCCAAATGGTTCAAACAAAGCAAAATTTAGATTTTGGAGTGGTCTAGTCAAAGCCTGAACTTAAATTAAATTGAGGTGCTGTATCATGACCTTACACAAGCTGTTCATGCTGGAAAACCCTCCAATGTGGCTGAATTAAAACCATTCTGCAAAGAAGAGATGGCCAAAATTGCTCCACACCAATGTCAAACACTCATTGCCAGTTATTGCAAACGCTTGATTGCAGTTGTTGCTGCCAAGGGTGGCACAACCAGTTATTAGGTTTAGGGGGCAATTCACATAACACCAGGCAGGTCTGGACAGCTTTTTTGCCTTAATAAATGAAACCATCATTTAAAAACTGCATTTTGTATTTACTCGGGTTATCTTTGTGTAATAATAACATTTGTTTGATGATCATTAAAGTCATTTAAGTGTGACAAATATGCAAAAAAAATTTAAAAATCAGAAAGGGGGCAAATACTTTTTTACACAACTGTATGTTCAACTCTCAGTTTAACCACTAGACATCCGTGCTATGGCCGAATGATGGCCACAGCGCGGACCTGCATTCCCGGGAGGATGTCATATGATGTTCTCCCCTGTGCACGCTCCCTGCGCGCGCCCTGCAGGGCGCGCGCCGGGCGCGCTGTGATCACCGAGTCACTGAGACTCGGCTGATCACCGATCTGAGTAAGGGGCCAGTCCCGGCCCCTTACCATGTGATCAGCTGTCAGCCAATGACAGCTGATCACATGATGTAAACAGGAAGATCGGTAATCGTTTTTTTTTTTACTCGCGCTGACAGCGCGAGTAGAGAAAAAAGCCGATCACCGGCTCAGATGTCAGGGACATCGGTCCCGAAGTGGAAGCACAACACATTCCTCATCAGTGCCACCCAAAAGTGCCACCTAACAGTGCCCACAGTGCCACCTAACAGTGCCCACAGTGCCACCTATCAATGCCCACAAGTGCCACCTACCAATGCCCACAAGTGCCACCTACCAATGCCCACCTGTAGTGCCAATCAGTGCCACCTGTCAGTGCTGCCCATCACTGCCACCCATCAGTGCCCATCACTGCCACCTATCAGTGCCCATCACTGCTGCCTCATCAACGTACATCAATGAAGAAGAAAAAGTACCCGTTAAAAATTTTTTATAACAAAATATAAAAAAAAAATTATTTTTTTTTTAAAATTCAGGTTTTTACATTTTTTTAACAAAAAGTAAAAACCGCAGAGGTGATCAAATACCACCAAAAGAAAGCTCTATTTGTGGGAAAAAAATGATAAAAATTTCATTTGGGTACAGCATTGTAAGACCGCGCAATTGTCATTCAAAATGCGTTAGGGTTGAAAGCTAAAAATTGGTCTGGATAGGAGGGGGGTTTAAGTGCCCTGTAAGCAAGTGGTTAAATCTCAATTTTTTAATATGTTTTAAAACAAATTTCTTGGATTGCGCCAACTGTACTTCTCAGAGTAGGCACCTAGAAATATGTCCCTGGATACAAGTACTTCATTAATAAATCATTAATATTTTACTTATTTATTCATTTTTTATTACCATCTAATGGCTATTTCACACAGACAGACAAAAACATTCCCAAAAAGGATGTCTATTTTATTCTTTTAAACAGTGAACTGGATGTATTTAAGTTTGCTACTTAACAGTTTTCTTTCTACTTTGCAGGTGATTCTAAAAAACACATCCTGTGTTTTAACAAGACCAAAGCTCAGTCTACATCTGGTCTGCAAACAAATATCCTTGACCTAAATATTGAATGTTGAGTGGAGAGGAAAAATACAACAATAATGTAAGTTCAGAAAGAAAGCAAATTGTGTTTTATGACATAGTACAGTAATTGTGATTTACAAATGATTATTTTATACTAATATATTCCTTTAATCTATACCACAGGGCTAACAGCCTGCTAATGTGTTGAGTTTACAGTCATGTTCATTTAGCAGCTTACATTTTCACACTAGTTCTTGGTAACAATGTGACCTTCTTATTGCCAAGACATTTTGCAAATCATTGATGTACATGCTCTATGGGTAATACAAAAATCAGTCCAGTTTTGTTAACTGCAGATACAAAACAATCTTTACTCATTTATGACAGGTAATAACAATTCTGTCAAAATGACAGAAATTGTTTTCACCTACTTTTTGGATGTTTGACACATGCACAGTAGGGATGAGCCCGATGTTCGAGTTGAATGTAAGTTCGACTCAAACATCAGGTGTTCGCCTGTTCGCCAAACAGCTAACAATATGCGATGTTCGTGGCAAATTCAAAAGCCGCCGGAACACCGTTAAAGTCTATGGGACACTAACATGAAAAATCAAAAGTGCTCATTTTAAGGGCTTGCATGCAAATTATTTTCATAAAAAGTGTTTGGGGGCCTGGGTCCTGCCCCAGGGGACACTTACCAATGCAAAAATCTTTTTTAAAAACCTCCGTTTTTTCGGGAGCAGTGATTATTTTAATTCTTAAAGTGAAACAATAAAAATAAAATATTCATTTAAATATCGTGCCTGGGGGGTGTCTATAGTATGCTTGTAAAGTGGTGCATTTTTCTCGTGTTTAGAACAGTACCACTGCAAAATTAAATTTCTAAAGGAAAAATTGTCACTCAAAACCGATCGCGGCTGTAATGAATTGTCGGGTCTCGGCAATATAGATAAAACTAATTGAAAAAAAGAGCATGGGTTCCCCCCAGTCCATTACCAGGCCCTTTGGGTCTGGTATGAATATTAAGGGGAACCCCGAACCAAAATTAAGAAAAAAAATTGCACGGGGTCCACCTAAAATCCATACCAGGCCCTTCAGGTCTGATACGGAAATTAAGGGTAACCCTGCACCAAATTTAAAAAAAAATGGCGTAGGGGTCCCCCCAAAATCCATACCAGACCCTTATCTGAGCACGCAACCTGGCAGGTCACAGGAAAAGAGGGGGGATGAGAGAGCACCATACCATATGTGTATTTTAGGTTAGTAATATGGGTGTGTAAGGCCTTCCTCAAGACTCTGTATCTGAAAGCTGGTTAATATGTTGCTCTGAGTGTGTGCTGGTGAATAATGCTGGTGAATTATATATTCTGATATGATGTGTTTTGTTGGTATAAGTTTGTAATATCTATTTAGTATTTTGTTTTAGAGTATTCCTATGATTCAGGGGAAATAAATAAGACTTTGTTATTAAGCCGTGTGCTTGGTTTCATAGCTAACCTTGTATTATTGTGATATCAATAGTAACATGTTATCAGAGTTTTAATAGACTAGCTAACTGGGGGAATAGACAAATTAATACATAGGTACAATAATATTTATTCTACCAATTACTTCAATTGGCACCCCAGAAGGCATGTGGAATTTATTTCTGCACAGAATCCAAACCCTAATGTATTTTTTGTCTTGAGTCCCTATAAGCTAAGGAATCAACTAAACATAGAACTAAAAGCCTGCTCTATGGTGGACAAGATTTACGCTGGCTTGTAAATTCGGAAGCCCTGCTTGAATGGTCCTGAAAGTTCTATTAAATATTTCATCAGTGAGCAGACACGCAAAATCTGGTGAGATTTTTTTTTTTTTCTGATATATGTGTATGTATGTGTTAACGTTTATTGTATTGCTAAGGCAAATTGTTAGGCCTGTGTAGCCGGTCAAGTACTGGTGAGAGGGGGATTGATCAACCCTGGTTATCTGATGTAGCCTGCAGATTGACAGGATAAACCACACATCTTTGAGGAGAAAGTGGGAGAAATGTAGATTTTAATTTTTTTTTATTAATTTTTTTTTTTTATTAGTTTATCTTTATTTTTACCCACGTGAGTGTGAAATAGCTCTCTGTTTCAACAGAAATTCAATGTGGCCTGCGATCTAAGAGGGCTAAAAATCAGTGTTAATACGGAGATAGTCAGGTCTCCTGGTATGGTAGAGCATTGATTAAGAGTGTGCTCTGCCTTGTGTCTTGGAGAACTACAGGTAAAAGTTAGCTTTTAAACAGCTTTATCTGTGTTTCTGTGTGTCTTATATCTGTGTGCATTGTGTAAGCAACTAGTTTAAAAACTTCAGTGTAGATGAATTAGCATATCAATGGGAGTCATAGAAGATTGTATGTGCTAATTTCGATACTATACAAGAAATTGCTTTAACACACCAATTCAATGACCTTTTGAAATAATGTAATACACATAATGATCAGATAAAATATAGAAAGTCTTCGAAAAAAGGCAGGAAAGCCAAGTATGTTGTATGCATGTTGTTGAAGATGAAAGACATCGCTGAAAATAAAGAAGTCCAATGGTGTGCTGAGAAAAAGCAATTCTTGGAGCAGGTACAAATTGTACTTGAGAATATAGTAGCAATAGTTGCAAAGGCAGATACAAATGTTGCTGATCACATTCAACAATTAGTGACTAAGAAATGTGTATTGGAACAGAGATTGGATGAATTAGAGGAAACGTGTAACTTCAGAGGAAGTTGTATTGCCTCTTTGAATCAAAGAGGGGCTGAGAATGAACGTATTATCATACTGCTTAGGGAGGAATTACAGGGTGCACAGGCAGCCATAATGGAATTATCTTCCAAACATGCAAAAGCTGAACAGTCGCAGTGCTCAGCAAAGATAGAGGCTCTAGAACAACAATTTGGTAAACCAGATGCTATTGTTGCTGCAAGTGATATTACTATGATAGAAATCAATGTTGGAGATTTAAATAAAAGTGCAACTGCACTTGAAATTGATTCAGGAGTTGAAACAGTGGAAACTTCTGATGACTCCTCAGACGATGAAAGTGTAAAGTCTGTTTGTTCCAAGCATAGTAATGTTATCCAGCAATGTGAATCTCCATCGCCATATGCTCAGAGAAGGGCCTATGCAGGAAGACCAGCTCTCAAATGTTTTTTTGTGTAAAAGGGGGGGAGGGTCAAATAGCTAAGTATTGTTTGATGGCTAAGAATGATATGCAAAGGAAATACCCTAAAACTACACCAAGGCGTTATGAAGTTTATTCTGCGAGATGGGGTAGCAGTCCAAGACATAGAAGCCATAGTGATCAAATCCGTTTCCCTTTTAAGACCCAAATGCGGAGACTACAGACTGAGAATAGTGGATTAAGACAGGAAAAGCATCAATATGTAGAACAATTGCGTAAAGTCAAAATGGAGGTAGCCACATGGTCATTCAAATATAGCACTGGGGCAAACAATGTTAGCAGCACTTAGTGAGCTGCATGGATGGTAAGAATTTTCTGGTCAATGTTTCCTTGCTATGAATAAGGTTTAGATGTGAGTTTCATGTTTGGAATATGATAGAGGACATATGATATATTTTTAGTATTTTCAAGGATAAGGTTTTTTTAAAACATTTTTCTGTTATGATTATGTTTTTTTTTCTCTTATCTTATTTTTATTTTTTTATTACATTTTTGTTTCTATTTTTTTTTTACAGTTTTGTTTTTTATTTTTTTTAAATGTTTATGTTTTTTAAAATAATTTTCTTTAAATTTTTTTCTCTTTTTTTAATTTTTTAATTTTTTTTTAATTTTTACATTGTTTTGTTATTTGTTTATTCATTTTTTAATTTTTGTTTTGTTCAGGTGGAAAAATTGTTAGGTTTAGTCCAGTTGAAAGGGGGGTAATTGGCTATGCCCTCAATTAGCAGCTACATAGATGGTCATTGGATATGTCCTCAATTAGCAGCTGGATACATTATGTTTAAGACAAGAGTTGGTAGGAAGCCATTCTAGCCGCTGGAGTTCTCTTTGTTTCTTTGCTTTTATTTTCATTCAGATGGAAAGAGTTCCAAAAGGTTTAGGCTTTGTCCACCTGAAAGGGGAGTTAGTGCATAGGTCTTAAGATATAGATAAATGCATTGGTTGTTTTAGCGTTTAAAATTAGAATTTTTTTGAGAAACAACATTCACGTTCAATTTTTTTAAATGTTTGATCTTACCATGGGGATCCATTTTAGAGTGGGTTCATCCTAAAGAAGTCATGGTTGTTTTGATAGTTTGCTCAGAGTTGCAGAAGTTCAAGCCAGGAATATTAGGCCTAACAGCCTAAAAAACTCTATGAAATTAGGAGTATCATTATTATTTGATTCATATAAGTTCACACAAATAAACCAAATACTTTCCTTATATGCACTGACTGATGCTACTGCTTGATGTCCAGATCACAGGTGGCGCTGACCCACACACGCCCTTTGCCAAATGCGGGGCATCCCATATGTGTAATTCACCGTAAGTTGCGCAGTTGCTGCTTGACTCCCCTTTTTCGGGGTGTTGGCTGGCGGGGGGACTCCAGGCTGGGACCGGACGGTGGAGGCTTTTTAAAAGTCTTAGGCTCAGGAGACTTGGCTACACGCATACTTTTGGTAACTATATCTAAGACTCCTATAATTACTACATATAACTGTGCATTATTGTATTGATATTATTTTTATGCATACAATTTTCCAACAGCGCATGCATTTCCTCTGAAGAAGACCCGATGGGGTCGAAATGCGTCAGGACTATCCAAGCGCTTGTTCATTGCATCATTTATGTGTAGCCCTGTACATGCTCCTGTGCTTTTTACAATTTTTGTATACAGTTCATGTTTTTTACTCTACTGTCCTATGTTTTAATAAAATTATTAATATTTTATACCTTTTGCATTCGTTTTTTGCTGCCTAGAAAACCCCCTCGTTTTTAGGGAAAAAATCCCTTTTTTGAAGCCAGGAATATTAAGTTCCTGGGTTCCAAGGAAGGAACTATAAGTAAACATAGTAAGCAAGCAGATATTGTGGATAAGAATTTGATTCTGCTCTTGTTTTTCACTTCCAGAATCCTGGAGGAGCGAAATTGGAGAGGTTTCTCAAACATGGATGACAGATGTTCATCTGGTTGGAAGTTTTCTGTGCCACACCACACCGCAAATTTGTTCTGATAAACATTCAGGAGAGAAGGGACAAATGAAAACATTCCGATTAATACTTGTTTTTTCTTATGGACAATTTAGTGCTAACGCTGAATCTGAAAGACTGTGCCTATCAACAAGACTTGTGAAACATTTTTGCTGGAGTCTCTCCTGATGAATGCAAATGTGCTATTAATACATGTGCAATGGGTTGGAGGTTGGGGAAGGAATATAACATATCCAATCCGTCAGAACATGAAATGTAAAAATATGTTTTTTTGTTGGAGGGAGGAATTGAAAGAAGGAGATCATGTTTTTAATGTGTGACATGTAGTGACATAACTGAAATAATATGGTGCAGGTACCCAGGAGTATTGCACTTATGCATAATAAAGTGTCTGTTGGCCAGACTAGAGGGTGCCAGGTGACACATCAATGGGGTGAAATTTCCTTGTAGAGGTGGTGTCTCAATCTAAGCAGTCCTACAGAGAGGTTATCGGTTACTGGACATGTAGGACACCAGAACTGGACATGGGGGACATACGCTTGATTGATGTCTCACCTGAGAGGTTGGAACCTTACACAGATAATGCCAGTGAATACACACTGAAGCATGCTCCATTAGATAAATGGAACAAACGCTAGCTACCAGGGTATAGTATGCCTTTACCACATGGTGCTTCAGCATCTTACAGTGGTTGATAAAAACCTATTAGCCTGTATGTGCTGAGTATACACTGAATCAAGTGCGGTCATTGTATCAGTGGCTTACTCCGAGAGATGTGGAACACAGAAAGAGGTCCATGCAGGACATTTATGTCTGAGGAGTAACCGAAAGAGGAGGGATGTATAGTTGGAGGAATATTCCTCCTATTCCTCCAACTATAGTTGGAGGAATAGGAGCTGGGATGGGTGTTGTTAATGGAGTGGGTATCAGTATCCTGAGGAACAAACTCTCAGCCATAGCTTAAGCGGGGCTTTGTTGCTCAGAGAGATTGATGGCATCCTTGATAACATTCAACAAAGTCACATAAATACCCAGTTTAAAGTGGCTCCGCATTTTGTCAACCATGTTGAGAGGTTGGTAGAGAGTGTGATGGTACAAGACAGAAATCTGTCATGGGCTCTGGCGTGCACGCAGGGGCGGGTGGAGGTATCAGCCAGCTTCTAGCTGGAGGCAGGTTGATATTTCCCTCTGTCGGAAGCATGACCATGACGTCCTTTGTATGCCAAGTAGATACATGGTGGTGAACGAAAAATGTTGGGAAGATATTTCACTCTGGGTTCTGGATGGAGAGATCATTGCTGGGAAGGAAGCACCAGGGCATTATCTGGGACATAGACAAGTTTGTTTCTTTGTCCCAAAGGATACCGATCTAATGTTAGTCATGGAAATAGGGTGTTCCTTGAACCTGACAATGGGCGCATGGCATACCCTGGGCATGGTCTCTGGAATCCAGGCACAGGGATCGAATTTTGTGGTTTGTCATTGTTCCAGGTTTATATGTGTTAAACTATATATTTATATAGAAGGGTCACCCATTTTTCTATGCAAGTTGAGGTACGAATTGACGGTAAGGTCTCTGCGTACAAGTTAGAGGCTTTACTGCCAATTCAGGTCTCTGCGTACAAGTTAGAGGCTTTACTGCCAATTCAGAGCCCTAAAATACTGCTGACATGCCAAAATTGCAGTAGGAAAGACCATTATGAGCAAGCCTGCCTAATCCCGACCCGTATTTCCAGTAAAGGGTTATAGGAGGTTGGGAGCAGGATGCGTGATTTGATGGGTCACATACATATGTATATATTATGGTAATGGGTTGGTTTATGTTATGGTATAATGTGACACATGTGAATTTAGGTTAGTAATATGGGTGAGTAAGGCTCTCCTCGAGACTCTGTATCTGAAAGCTGGTTAATATGTTGCTCTGAGTGTGTGCTGGTGAATGCTGAGTGAGTGAACACCCCTTGCCTATATTGCATCCCGTCCCGAAGATAGTGGAAAGGAGAAGATACCGAAGATACAGAATGGTGACATGGAAGCTGTTGCTGAAGAATGATGGTGGTGTGTCATTCAGTGGCAAAGTGGCACATGTTGGAAAGCACAACCCATTAAGACCATTATGGACTGTTCCATAGGAGCTGTTTCTTAAGGATCTGTTGGAAAACCTAACACGTTAAGACAGTTATGAATTGTTCCATAGGAGCTGTATCTGAAGAAGGGTGGTATGCGCCCTTTAGGCGCAAATCGGAATATGTTGGATAGCAACATGGCTTCCCCGTGGCTTCCCCGTGGTGTCAGAGGGGGGCAGGGTCACCCATTTTCGTCACCGGGTGGCCCCGCCCTTAACTATATAAGAACTGTCACAGAGAAGACGCATCAGTCGGCGGGAGCCTCCCATGGAGGCGGAACGGTTGCAGCTTTTTTTTTTTTGTCTTTTTCAGTCCATTGGGTGGCATGATAGAAGATGAATGGACATCGCTGGACAACAACCATACCCCGACAACCACCGGGCAAGGGTTGTGGGGGGGACCCCTACGCCATTTTTTTCCCCTTAATTTCCATATCAGACCTGAAGGGCCTGGTATGGATTTTAGGGGGACCCCACATTTTTTTTTCTTAATTTAATACCAGTCCCAATGGGCCTAGTAATGGACTGGGGGGGGGGGAACCCATGCTCTTTTTTTCATGACTTTTATCTATATTGCCGAGATCTGACAATTCATTACAGCCGCAATCAGTTTTAAATGACAATTTTTCCTTTAGAAATGTCATTTTGCTGTGGTACTGTTCTAAACACAGGAAAAATGTGCCACCTTACAGGTATACTATAGACACCCCCCCCCCCCCCAGGCACGCTTTTTAAAGGAATATTTCATTCACTTTAAGCAGTAAAAAAATAGCTGCTGTTTTTAAAAAAATGTTTGCATTGATACCCAGGTCCACAAACACTTTTTATGACAATAACTTGCATATAAGTCTTTAACCACTTGACGACCGCCGCACGACGGCAGGCAAAATCGGACCCCCCCGGTGCCAGCAGCGGTCGTATTCAGGTCAGGGGCGATCAAAGGTGAGGGGGAGGCCACTCATTCGTGGCTCCCCCCTCGTGATCGCTCCTGGCCAATGACAGACATCCTCGGTTTCTGTAATGTAAACAGAAGCGGAGGATGTGATGTCATCTCTCCTCGGCTCGGCAGTTTCCGTTCCGGCGCCGAGCAGAGAAGACTGTACTGTGAGTGCACCAAACACACACACACAATAGAACAAGCCAGGCACACATTACACCCCCCTTTACCCCCCGATGACCCCCTCGATCACCCCTCCCCCCCCCCCCGTCATACTGACACCAAGCAGTTTTTTTTTTTTTTTTGATTACTGCATGGTGTCAGTTTGTGACAGTTAGTGTGGTGGGACAGTTACTGTTAGCCCCCTTTAGGTCTAGGGTACCCCCCTAACCCCCCCTAATAAAGTTTTAACCCCTTGATCACCCCCTGTCGCCAGTGTCGCTAAGCGATCATTTTTCTGATCGCTGTATTAGTGTCACTGGTGACGCTAGTTAGGGACGTAAATATTTAGGTTCGCCGTCAGCGTTTTATAGCGACAGGGACCCCCATATACTATCTAATAAGTGTTTTAACCCCTTGATTGCCCCTTAGTTAACCCTTTCACCACTGATCACCGTATAACCGTTACGGGTGACGCTGGTTCATTCGTTTATTTTTTATAGTGTCAGGGCACCCACCATTTATTACCGGATAAAGGTTTAGCCCCCTGATCACCCGGCAGTGATATGCGTCGCCCCAGGCAGCGTCAGATTAGCGCCAGTACCGCTAACACCCACACACGCAGCATACGCCTCCCTTAGTGGTATAGTATCTGAACAGATCAATATCTGATCCGATCAGATCTATACTAGCGTCCCCAGCAGTTTAGGGTTCCCAAAAACGCAGTGTTAGCGGGATCAGCCCAGATACCTGCTAGCACCTGCGTTTTGCCCCTCCGCCCGGCCCAGCCCAGCCCACCTAAGTGCAGTATCGATCGATCACTGTCACTTACAAAACACTAAACACATAAATGCAGCGTTCGCAGAGTCAGGCCTGATCCCTGCGATCGCTAACAGTTTTTTTGGTAGCGTTTTGGTGAACTGGCAAGCACCAGCCCCAGGCAGAGTCAGGCCTGGTCCCTGCGATCGCTAACAGTGTTTTTGGTAGCATTTTGGTGAACTGGCAAGCACCAGCCCCAGGCAGCGTCAGGTTAGCGCCAGTACCGCTAACACCCACGCGCGCACCGTACACCTCCCTTAGTGGTATAGTATCTGATCGGAACAATATCTGATCCGATCAGATCTATACTAGTGTCCCCAGCAGTTTAGGGTTCCCAAAAACGCAGTGTTAGTGGGATCAGCCCAGATACCTGCTAGCACCTGCGTTTTGCCCCTCCGCCCGGCCCAGCCCACCCAAGTGCAGTATGGATCGATCACTGTCACTTACAAAACACTAAACACATAACTGCAGCATTCGCAGAGTCAGGCCTGATCCCTGCGATCGTTAACAGTTTTTTTGGTAGCGTTTTGGTGAACTGGCAAGCACCAGCCCCAGGCAGCGTCAGGTTAGCGCCAGTACCGCTAACACCCACGCACGCACCGTACACCTCCCTTAGTGGTATAGTATCTGAACGGATCAATATCTGATCCGATCAGATCTATACTAGCGTCCCCAGCAGTTTAGGGTTCCCAAAAACGCAGTGTTAGCGGGATCAGCCCAGATACCTGCTAGCACCTGCGTTTTGCCCCTCCGCTCCGGCCCAGCCCAACCCACCCAAGTGCAGTATCGATCGATCATTGTCACTTACAAAACACTAAACACATAACTGCAGCGTTCACAGAGTCAGGCCTGATCCCTGCGATCGCTAACAGTTTTTTTGGTAGCGTTTTGGTGAACTGGCAAGCGCCAGCGGCCTAGTACACCCCGGTCGTAGTCAAACCAGCACTGCAATAACACTTGGTGATGTGGCGAGTCCCATAAGTGCAGTTCAAGCTGGTGAGGTGGCAAGCACAAGTAGTGTCCCGCTGCCACCAAGAAGAAGACAAACAGGCCCGTCGTGCCCATAATGCCCTTCCTGCTGCAATCGCCAATCCTAATTGGGAACCCACCACTTCTGCAGCGCCCATACTTCCCCCATTCACATCCCCAACCAAATGCAGTCGGCTGCATGAGAGGCATTTTTATGTCCCCCCGAGTACCCCTACCCAACGAACCCCCCCAAAAAAGATATTGTGTCTGCAGCAAGCGCAGATATAGGCATGACACCCGCTATTATTGTCCCTCCTGTCCTGACAATCCTGGTCTTTGCATTGGTGAATGTTTTGAACGCTACCATTCACTAGATGAGTATTAGCGTACAACATTGCACAGACTAGGCACACTTTCACAGGGTCTCCCAAGATGCCATCGCATTTTGAGAGACCCAAACCTGGAACCGGTTACAGTTATAAAAGTTAGTTACAAAAAAAGTGTAAAAAAAAAAATTAAATTAAAAAAAACAAAATAGTTGTCATTTTATTGTTCTCTCTCTCTCTATTCTCTCTCTATTGTTCTGCTCTTTTTTTACTGTAATCTATTCTGCAATGTTTTATTGTTATTATGTTTAATCATGTTTGCTTTTCAGGTATGCAATTTTTTATACTTTACCGTTTACTGTGTTTTATTGTTAACCATTTTTTTGTCTTCAGGTACGCCATTCACAACTTTGAGTGGTTATACCAGAATGATGCCTGCAGGTTTAGGTATCATCTTGGTATCATTCTTTTCAGCCAGCGGTCGGCTTTCATGTAAAAGCAATCCTAGTGGCCAATTAGCCTCTAGACTGCTTTTACAAGCCGTGGGATGTGATGTCATCTCTCCTCGGCTCGGCAGTTTCCGTTCCGGCGCCGAGGAGAGAAGACTGTACTGTGAGTGCACCAAACACACACACACAATAGAACAAGCCAGGCACACATTACACCCCCCTTTACCCCCCGATGACCCCCTATATCCCCCCCCCCCCCGTCATACTGACACAAAGCAGTTTTTTTTTTTTTTGATTACTGCATGGTGTCAGTTTGTGACAGTTAGTGTGGTGGGACAGTTACTGTTAGCCACAGCCCGGCGCCCACAGTTGAAATATCGGCGTCGACTAGCGGAGGGGGGGATGAGCGGGGCTTCGATCCCCCGCATCACTGGACCCAGGGACAGGTAAGTATCCAATTAAAAGTCAGCAGCTGCAGTATTTGTAGCTGCTGACTTTTAATTTTTTTTTTTTAATGGAGCCCCTGGGTGGAACTCCTCTTTAAGCAGCATAATGGTCCGGTCCTTAAGTGGTTAAAATGAGCACTTTTGATTTTTCATGTTCGTGTCTCATAGACTTTAACGGTGTTCCTGTGCTCGTCCAAATTTTTTGCCTGTTCGGTATGTTCTGGTGCAAACCAAACTGGGGGGTGTTCAACTCATCCCTAATGTATAGTTTAGGTCCCCTTTCTATGAAAAAATCAGGAGGAATCCCCCATTGCTTTAATTTGCTCACTTATACCGAAGGTTCTTATACAAGACATTTTATAAATCAGGCCAAAAAATAACAAGAGAGAAGTTGCACAAAGGGTTTTACCATTGCCATAATTTTGGTGCATGGCCAAAAAGGTAAGTATGAGGTACAGTACTGTGCAAAAGTATTATGCCCCGTACACACGGTCGGATTTTCCGACGGAAAATGTGTGATAGGACCTTGTTGTCGGAAATTCCGACCGTGTGTAGGCTCCATCACACATTTTCCATTGGATTTTCCAACACACAAAGTTTGAGAGCAGGATATAAAATTTTCCGACAACAAAATCCGCTGTCAGAAATTCCGATCGTGTGTACACAAATCCGACGGACAAAGTGCCACGCATGCTCAGAATAAATAAAGAGATGAAAGCTATTGGCCACTGCCCCGTTTATAGTCCCGACGTACGTGTTTTACGTCACCGCGTTTAGAACGATCAAATTTTTCGACAACTTTGTGTGACCGTGTGTATGCAAGACAAGTTTGAGCCAACATCCGTCAGAAAAAATCCTAGGATTTTGTTGTCGGAATGTCCAAACAAAGTCCGACTGTGTGTACGGGGCATTAGGCAGGTTTGAAAAAAATGCTGTAAATTAAGAATGCTTTCAGAAATAGAAGTGTTAATATTTTTTTTTAATGAATTAACAGAATGGAAAATAAATGATCAGAAGAGAAATTTAAAATCAAATCAATTTTAGGGGCGACCACCCTTTGCCCTCAAAACAGCATCAATTCTTCAACTCTTCTAGGTACACTTGTACACAGTTTTCATCAGGTAGGCTGTTCCAAACATCTTGAAGAACCAACCACAGATTGTCTATGGATGTAGGCTGCCTCAAATCCTTCTGTCTCTTCATGTAATTCCAGACAGACTTAATGATGTTAATATCAGGGCTCTGTGGGAGATAAACCATCACTTCCAAACTTCTTAATGGCATTGGCTGCATGTTTGGGGTCATTGTCCTGCTGCAGAATAAATATGGGACCAATCACATGCCTCCTTGATGATATGGCATGATGGATAAGTATCTGCCTGTATTTTTCTGCATTGAAGACACCATTTAGCATGACGAAATCACCAACAACATTTGCAGAAATGCAGCCCCAATTTTGCAAGGAACCTCTACCATTCTTCACTGTTGCCTGCAGACACTATTATCATTATTGTACCATTCTCTAGGCCAGTAGTCTTAAACTGGGGGCCCCCCAGCTGTTGTGAAACTACAAGTCCCATCATGCCTCTGCCTGTGGGAGTCATGTTTGTAACTGTCAGCCTTGCAATGCCTCATTGGACTTGTAGTTTCACAACAGCTGGAGGGCCGCCAGTTCGAGACTCCTGAATAAACTGCCTTTTGTTACAACTAGGTAATCTAAAAATTGACTCGGCAGTCCAGAGCACCTGCTGCCATTTTCCTGCACCTATATTTTCATGCATAGGACATGGAAACAAGACTAAACAACTCAACTATGCACAAAAACATAGGAACTGAAATGCAGAAAAGGGGCAGCAGGTGCTCTGGAATGATGAGCCAAAATCTGTGCCTTTTTATCTTACAAGATGGATTAGGCCAGTCATTTTTTTTCAATTTTCAATTTACATTTGTTTTTGATGATTTGATGGATATTTTAGAATGGTTTTGTTGCTTTCTCTAAGCATGTGCTGTTGTTTTATAATCCTCACAGTTCTTTATTGTACTTTGCTTTAAAAAAGACTTGTTATTATTAGCTATGCTTTTCCATTTACTTGCTGTGGAACATAACACGTTTTGTCATATTGCTGTTACCCAACATGTATTTATGAGAACAGAATCATTTTTTCAAAACAACATTTCTAGAAGATTTCACTTTTAGTATTAGCTATAGTGTATTAAGAAAGTGAAAATTCCCATATATGTCTGTCATTGTTAATTGTGGTTTTCATACGTAGGTGAGCTAACCGTGCGAATATGTACCTGAAAATCCCACAGAGCAGAGTTACCGATTTCATATACACAGACCATATTTTATAAAATGCATACTAACATAAACTAACATGGGAAAATGCAACAGGATGGTCTATCAGAGCTAAGAGTTGGCGTTATAAACTTGTAACCAACCCTGACCCTTTCTAAGAAATTCTCTTTACCATATGCCAGGTAAGATGTATCAGCTTCAAATAAAGGGTGGTAATGACCAAAATGTGAACAGTTGTAACAAATAAGAAATTTAGCACTACCCCATATAAGCAACTAGATTGGATGGGTCATCTGTACTTTGCCTCAACCTTTTAAAAATAAAAACTTTTACACACCAGGTTGAGTGTACAATGTCACAGGAAATCAAGGCCACCTCAAGTGCAGCAGGGAGCAGAAGTATAGTTTAATTTATCAAGTGCTGGAACTATACTACCAGAGAGCATTTATGGCGGTGATGCTAGTCCTAGACTGGCTGGGTAAGCACTGTCCAAAAGAAAAGGAGGATGGTAGCAGAGGGGGCAGGGGAACAAAGGGGGCTTGCAGAATATTTATTATAGGAGGGGTAGTCCTTGAAAATGTTCTTCTTCCGGCTATAGCTGAGGCCCTTTCAGAACATCTTAACTACACTTAATTACCAATTAACATGAATGCAGTATAGGTACAGTATAGGTATGGTAAAGTCTTGGCACAGGTGCAAGGTAGATGTGGTTCAGATGTGGTAAAGGTTCTGTATAATGTGAAATAAGTTTGTTATAGGTGCAATCTAAATTTGGAATAAGTACGGTATAGAGTGCAGTATAGATGTGATATGAAATGGGTACACTTGGTGTTCTGCTCTCAGTGGCTGAGTCCCTGCTAGCATTATCAGCAATGGGTGAATAGCTCTCTCACCATTCCCCAAGTTGATGTGGTAAACTCTTGCTGTAGAAGCATGTTCCCCTCGATCTCTCCCCAAAAGCCTCCGTGATCACCATTGTGAAGCAGAGGGTGCATGGATTCTCCAGTTTTCCTGTGGCAGGTGCTGTGATATAGGTGGTGCTGGGCTGCCACCGGGTGGCAGCCCAGCCTGAGGCTCAGGTCTCCACTGCTATGGTCTCCCACTGGCAGGTGACTATCCAGACAAAGGTGCTCTCTCTAACTCCCCCCATGCTAAGAGTACAAACTCTCTGGAGAAGTTTAATAAAAATCCTCTCTCTGCTCCTCTGACTGCACAGTATATATTGTGATCTGTAGTGTAACCAATATAGTGTAGCCATCTTAAACTACCACTCCCAGGATTCTCAGCGCTCTGCATAGAAGTCCATGGGCTTGCTTTGCTTTGGCTCTCCCCCTGCTGTCTGGAGGAGGATGGCGCAGCATAACATCAGTGTCTCAGTAGAGGTAGAGAATAATAAAGGGCCATCCCTATATTGCTGCATTGCTGTAGCCCAGCATATGGCTACAGAAAAAAACACACACATACACATATAAATAAATATATATATATATATATATATATATATATATATATATATATGTATATATATATATATATATATATATATATATATATATATATATATATATATATTTCATTGTCACAGTTTCCAAAACCATAGTTTGTCTAGGAGTTGTTTGATCCATCAACGGCAGCAGCCAGTTAGCTGCACCCGCTAATCAGTGTATTCTAACAGCAGCTTGTGCCACTGTCAGAATACAATGTCTCAGCTGGGAGATTACTCCAACACCTTGTTTGTGTGGCTGAACAAGGAAAAAAAACTGTATGGACAGATTTACATCTATCAAAAACTTAAATATCAGATTAGGGTGTGCAGATCCTTTAAGGTGTAAGCTATTACTGTACATTGGCTCCTGGATTCTATAGCAGGCAACCAAATGTGCTTGTATGCAGCTTCTGTTTATTCTAAGAATTCTGCAGGAACTCCCAAACCCAAGGTGCTTATTTTGGCACAGTCCAATCAGGCCTCACATTTTATCTCCCCCTCATACCTGCCTAATGGCCAGTGAGACCACCCACCACATTTAGCATGTAAAACTAATGTGCGTAGAGTGTAAGGACATAAGCTAGAGCAGCGGTAGTCAACCTGAAAATTTTAGAGGGCCTCAAGTGCAGCCCCGGATACCTCCAGAAGGCTGCACAATAGGCATTTTCTTATCTCAGTGGCCAAAAATGTTGGTCCGGCTGCATTTGGTCCTACTGTATCACAATGTACATTGAAGTTTGAGTACAACAGCCCCCAGGATTGGAATCAGTGCATGCAATAATAACCCACACAGTTGATGTCAATGGGTGCAATAATTGTAGTCAATGACAGTAAAATGTAACCCCCTCCTCTCCTTGCACTGTGGTTAGTAGCGGTGATATTTAACCCCCATTCCCCCTGAATTATTGTCAATGGCAGTGATAATTAACACCCTCCCCCCTACATTGTGGTCACTGGCAGTAATATTTAACCCACCCCCCCTCAATTGTGGTCACTGGCAGTGTCATCTAACCTCCGTTTCATCCTTCCTATGTATGGTAGTCAGTGGCAGTGATATTTAGCCCCCCCCCCCCACATTGTTTTCAGTGGCAGTGATACTTAACTCTCCACCAGCATTGTGGTTAGTGGCAGTGATATTTTCCCCCTCCCCCTTGCATTGTGGTCAGTGGCCGAGATATTTAACTCCATCCTCCCCCCCTGCATTGTGGTCAATGGCAGTGATATATAACACCACCCCACACACCCCAAAACTGTGGTCAGTGGCAGTGGTGTTTAACCCCCCTTACATTGTGGTTAGTGGCAGTGAAAGTTGAACCCCCATCACTTACCCATCACATGCTCCAGCACCCCTTTCCCCAAGCGAGGATTTTGCTCATGTTGTGACCCAGAGTTATAGCTTCGCCCACAGTACAGTTTCTCTCACCTGGCACCCCGCTGATGCTGTACTTATGGTGCCGAATGCAAATGGCTGCCAGATTACATGTAGCTCACTGGCTGTGTGTTGGGCACCAGGGAGCTAGAGCATAGTAGGGCACTTCAGAATAATGGACTCCTAACAAGCACTGGAAACAAACAGATCTATATGTAGGCACCTGGAATCCAGAGTACAATTCAAAAAACATAATAGCAGATTTAAACTTTCTGAACATTATCTAGTTTTAATCCTTATGGTACTAGTAATGGATAGGAAAGTATATTATATTTACTTATTTGAATCTTTTTTTTTTTACATTTCTTCAGTTGCTTCCTGGTTTCTGGCCAAGGCCAGACATCCCAGGAGTCTTCATGGGCATTAATATTTTCTTCAACAGGTAAATCTATTAATGCACAGATGGAAAGGGTGACTTTATAATGATTTTGTGCAATGGGGCCCTCTCACATATAGCTTTCACACTGTGCCAACTAACTGCTTAGAAGAGGTTTGTACATTCACAACCCCACCAATTATATGTTTGTGAATGTGCAAGCCTCATCTGAGCAGTCATTTGGCCCAGGGTCAAAGTTGTATGTGAGGGACCCCACTACAAGACCATCTCAAAGGCAGTTCCTCCAGTCATATAGAATGCTAATTGCTTTTCTAGCGCTTATGCCATGTACACTCAAGCGGAATGTCCGACAGAAAAAGTCCGACGGGAGCTTTTCATCGTATATTCCAATGGTGTGTATGCCCCATTATACGTCTAAAATTCTGCCGGACCTAGAAAGAGAACATGTTCTAAATTTTTCCGATGGAACCAATTCCTATCGGGAAAACTGATCGTCTGTATGCTGTTCTGACGTACCAAAAATGACACATGCTCTGAAGCAAGTACGAGACGGAAGCTATTGGCTACTGGCTATTGAACTTCCGTATTGAACTTCCGTATTCTAGTCCCATCGTACGTATTCCACGTCACCGCTTTCTGGACGGTCGGAATTTGGTGTGACCGTGTGTATGCAAGACAGCTTGAGCGGGATTCCGTCGGAACTCCGTCGGAAAAACCTTCAGAATTTTTTCCGACGGGAAAACCGGTCATGTGTACAGGGCTTAACAGTATATAGAGATTTCCATTTCTTTATTTGCAATGATTTTATCTAAATGTGGTGCTGCTTCTGTGTAGCAAGATAGCTCTGCTATAGCCAGGTACCCACAGATACACACACAACAGTACATTTGCCCTTTAAAATGTGTTCAACTGAAAGGTTCACATGCAGCATACAGTATAATACTATACCTTTTAACCACTTTTGATAGTTAGTCCTTCAGGTGTACTTTGTATATCATTCTGCAACATCAGCATTTGATATGGCTTAAACAAATCATTACTAGCAAACAGTTGCCACACCTCTCTGTTTAAATTTTCAAAACATGATCAAACAAATTTGAGGGCCTCTCAAAGATAATTATTGCACAACACAGAACCTTGTTGGACTTGCATGCCTACAGCACTCCCCACATGCTACTACAAGTGCCTTTTCTTACCAGCTTGTAGATTGACTTACTTACTACTCAGATTTACTGTATGTAAAGCTAAAAGAAAAGCATTATAGCTCCTAATTATCAATTCTTATCTATATTGGCTCTGACAATTTCTTATAAGCGATACTATTGTCCAATTGAAATAAGAAAAATAAAAAAAATTAAAAAAATTATAATATGTACACATTTTGTTCTATAATACCTGCAGATCTATCGTTATTGAAATCTACCCTTATTTTAGTGTTGTATTAATTACAGGTACTTAAATAGCACTGTCAATTTATACAACGCTTTGCATATTTATGTACATTCACATCAGTCCCTGCCCTCAAGGAGCTTACAATATAAGGTCCCTAAGATCCCTTTCACATGTGAACTCCGATCGAGTCTGCCTGTTTGTTTTTTCGGGCGGACCCGTTTGGACCCTTCATTCTCCTCTATGGGTATTCAGATGTAAACAGACTTGTGTCTGTTTATACCTGTCTACCTCCAAACTGATCCGATCCATCAAAAAAAAAAAAAAACAGAAGGGGATCTGTTCCCCTCCATCTGGCCAGATCAGATTGGAGGGGAGTATGGTTTAAATCCGACTGCGTCTATTTACATCCAATTGCCAATAGAGCAGAGTGGACTGTGTCTGTGTCCGCTCGGGAAAAATAGAGTGGACACAGACCTGTCATAGGGCTGCACCTCTCAGCTCAGCAGGGGATCAGCAGACGGATTCCCTGTTGAGAAAAAACAGAATCCGGCCCGTGTGAAAGAGGCATTGCTCACATTCAGACATATACTAGGACCAATTTAGACAGGAGCCAATTAACCTACCGGCACATCTTTGGAATGTGAGAGGAAGCCAGAATGCCCAAAAGAAACCCATGCAGACACAGGGAGAACATGCAAACTCCACACAGGTAGTGCCATGGTTGGGATTCAAACCGCAGACCGTTGTGCTGCTAGGTGGAAGTGGTAACCACTTAGCCCTGGTGTATTCATATATAGAACTAAAATTATGGCAGAATACAATAGTCACAAGGTTCCCATACTCAGATCAATCTTTTTGGTTACCAGAAAACTTAGTTCAGGGCGCTGCTGTAAAACAATAGATGAATAACAATGTATAAGGCCAGCTTAGTTTCAGGAAATATTAAGATATTGTATATTTATTACTGTACTCCAAAGTATACTTTCTTCATTAATTTTTGAGTACAGCAAAACGTGCTAAAAGTGACTTTAAAAAAAATATGTTATCATAATCTGAAAACATCTGTGGTTCCTTCTGCATGCTGGCCCTAGCCAGTAGATTCATTTTTAGAGCTTTCCCACAAAAATAACCCTGTAATGGTTTGGAGCCATAAACACCTGCATGCTTATTTCCTGAATGCTACACTGTATGCACATTTACAATGTTCATCAAAAATACATCTGTTGTATCTCTGCCAAGCAGATTACAAATAATACAATACCAATTAGTCACACTGAAAAAAATGTCTATTCCTAACCTTGTGCGAGTACTGTATATCACATGCAAATTTAGGACAGCATTAAATTTACACTCTCCTTGACTGTTGTCTTATGAAGCAGGGAACTTGGCTACAAATGTCTTAATTAGATATATTTAGGTCCATTTATGAAAAAAGTTGAGATTCTTCACACAATAAATCGTGTGAAGATTCTCTTCAATTGGCCAATCAGGTAAAATGCAGGTTCCTGTTTATTTGATTAATAAATCAGCCTTATTGGGTCAAAAATCCTTCTAAACCAAACCTTGAAGGTCGCTGTGACAGACCAAACTGGGACAGGGGCTTTTAGAGGGGACTAGGGGCTTGCCTTCTCTAATGATGGACAACAACATGATGAATGCTGAGAGCAAGGCTTGAATTAATTCTCTGAATAAAGACAACAAAGCTTCCCTTCTGGAGTGGATGGAAAGGTGTAATAGTAATCTTGTACAGGTTAATGGTCCGAGGAAATATCGTGGCCCTCCTGCAGAAGGAGGGTGAGAATCTCCTCCACTTGGGACAGAAATATTTATCAACAATCTCCCTCAAGAAATCTATGAAGATAAATGAATTCCACTTTTTCAGACTGCTGGAATATTGCATGACTTTTGTCTTATGATGACTTGTCTAGTGGACAGATTACACAAGTGAAAGCTGGTTAATGAGATTTGGACAGCCCTGGGGCTTCTTTCTGGGTGCCAAACTGTCTGGGTGGGCACTGACCTGATTCACCTAAGCTTGTCTAGGTGACTAATTGTTAATTAGCTTACTGTTAATTAGATTACTGTTTCTATGCATAGAAAGTCCAAAAAACATTTGACTCTTCTTAGTGGTAAATATTAACTCCAACTGTTGTCCGTGTGTAGTATTCATGCAACAGTCCAAATATATCACCACGTGTTGCTCCAAACCACCAGCTTTGCACGCTCACCAGTTATTAACCGCTTCCTAACTGGCTGCCGCAGTTGTACTGTGGCAGGTTGACTTCCCTGGGCGAGCCGGCGTAACTTTATGTCGGCCCTTTAAGATGCTGTAGGAGTCGCGCGTGCCCGCAGAATGTGCCTGGAGCCGATGTGAGTGCCCGGCGGCGCGATGATCGCCGGGCACCTGCAATCGCTCGTGACAGAGCGAGAACCGGGATTTGTATGTGTAAACACACAAATCCCGGTTCTCTCAGGGGAGAGGAGACAGATCGTGTGTTCATACTAAGTATGAACACCGATCTCTCTCCTTCCCTAGTCAGTCCCACCCCCCCTACAGTTAGAACACACACTAGGGAACACAGTTAACCCCTTGATTGCTCCCTAGTGTTAACCCCTTCCCTGCCAGTGACATTTATACAGTAATCAGTGCATTTTTATAGCACTGATCGCTGTATAATTGTCAATGGTCTCAAAAATGTTTAAAAAGTGTCCAATTTGTCTGCCGAAATATCGCAGTCAGGATAAAAATCACAGATCATCGCCATTACTAGTAAAAAAAAAATAATACTAAAATTGCCAGAAAACCTATCCCCCTATTTTGTAGACGCTATAACTTTTGTGCAAACCAATATAGTTTTATTGCGATATTTTTTTACCAAAAATATGTAGAAGAATACATATCGGCCTAAACTGAGGAAAAAAATTTGTTTTAAAAAAAAAAAAAAAAAGATTGGAATAACATTTTTTTAATAAAATTGGAAGAAAAGGACGCCAATTTTGTTTGGGTACAGCGTCGAACAACTGCCCAATTGTCAGTTAAAGCGATACAGTGCCGTATCGAAAAAAAATGGCCTGGTCATTGAGCAGCCAGATCTTCCAGGGCTGAAGTGGTTAAGCTGCATCAGGAAGGCAACAGACAGCATTTGTTAGCACTGATTGAGCATCACAGTATGGGAATCCATCTGCATTATCTGCAGTAATCTTCCACTGACACACGGGGCCAACAGCACCACCAATGTATCAAGCCTAGGAGGAATGCTCACCACACAGGAGCCACATAAAACGGAGTATAGGGGGTTATTTACTAAAGGCAAATCCACTTTGTACTACAAGTGCACTTGAAAGTGCACTGCAGTTGCACTTGGAAGTGTAGTTGCTGTAGATCTGAGGGGGACATGCAAGGAAAATAAAAAACAGCATTTTTGCTTGCACATGATTGGATAAAAAAAAGCAGAGCTTCCCCTCAGATCTACAGCGATCTACAGTGACTGTACTTACATGTGCACTTTCAGTGCACTTGTAGTGCAAAGTGGATTTGCTTTTAGTAAATCAACACCTTAGTGTAGTATTTTATTTGTAAAATCAGCTTCTATCCATCCATTAAATTCATATACCAAAGTCTATAGGTATAGCAGAGTGTAAATCTACCATGCGCATGCACGACCTCAGGGAATCCCTGAGCATTCCTATGAATATAAACAGAGATTGATACTACCATCAACTCAGAAATACCAATACTTCCCCACAATTAAAGAGATCATGCAAAAGGGCAAGCATGACACTACCCCCTACCCACTAACTGAAAAGTACAAAATTCTCAAAACTAGAATTCTAAATTGGTTAATCAGGTGTGGTACCTCCAAATGTTAAACAAGACACATGCTAAAAAAAAGAGGTGAAATATTGGGGGAAAGGGGAAAAAAGGGAAAACAGGAGGGGGGATGAGTAGAGGTACTGTCAGACATAAGAAACCAGAGCCCTGCACCGAATTGTGTTTCATTTTTCAATGCCCCCTGAGGAGAATGTCTCCAAGAAAGACATCAATTTCATCACACCATTTAAAGTGGTAGTAAACTCTGTAAAGAAAAAAAGTTTCCACCTGCAAGGCAATATCATAATTATGAAAGACTTACCTTAAACAAAGCTCTACAGCGGCGAGCTGTCACAGCTGCAGAGGCTTACATCTTCACCTGGTCCTCCTTCTGAGTTTGGGGACTCCAGTCCTCTGATTGACCACGGCACACAGTTCTAAAGGAAAGGCACGGGTATGCCATTACTTTAGAGCGCATGTGTCTACAGGTAAGCTTTATTATAAGCTTACCTGTAGGTAAAAATTAAATATGAGAGTTTCCTATCACTATAAACCTAGGGGCCAATGACTTTGAGATAATGGATCTATCTCAGCTGGAAAAGGGACTTCTCCACAGGCGCTAGAATGGAGGTGGGTCAGACTACTGCCCTTCTCACCAACTCATGACAACTGACTGGTTAACCTCACACCATGCTCATATTCTTGCCAGGATTCCCCCTTATTGTTCATCTCTATTTGATTTCACTCTTTTATGTGTAATAAAAGTGACGCAGATACTAACTGACCCAAAGTGAGATCCATTTGCAACAGGTGCCAATATCATATCATAACCCGTTTTCATTACGTGTTGGTATACCCCCTTTCCCGAATTCTCATCCTCCACCTGCCACTGCCTCTATTTTATAAATTGCTTCATCCAAACAGTTGCATCGTATCCAAAGGTGCTGGCTGTATGGGATGGAGCGTACAAGTGGTTTAGGGTAAAGCCCCACTGGAAAGGCTTCCATCAGCTTCCTTATACAAGTGTACATTCAAAAAAGTGACGTGAGTGGCATCACAAATTATAGTAAACTTAAGATTAAATTAATTAGATAAATATTCTAAAAGAGAACCATGAGAGCCATTCCATATAATAAATATGTAATTGATGTAACGGTACCAAATGTATATGGACCAATGTGATGTGATTACATGGATATCTCCAATAGGATGATTCTATCCATACTGTTTTTACTGTAAATGGACACCCATTTGTGTTGGTTGCTATACATAATTGAATGTGGCTGTTAAAACATACTGTATGTACCATATATTGAGAATTTCATGTTTTAAAATTGGTGTAACATGTGGCCCCTACAAATGATCTTACCTGGTTGATACATTCCAGTTGTGGTCCTTTTGGTTTCTGTGGTTGCATGTCCTCTCTGGGATGGGCTTAGCCCCATTTGGGTAGATAGTGGGAGACGACTATACATTAATACCATGGATGGCTTTTAATTGTAATCTTGTCTGGCTGGCTTAATTGTAATCTTGGCTGGTCAACTTTGCTTGTTACATAATATGAGTACAACATGTTTTGAAATATTAGGAAATTCATAATTGTATATGTGCAAATCTTTATTATTGTTTATTTTTACAAATACAATATACTAGCTAATATGTTTTTATGTTGTTATTTTAACTTGATTTTCTATGATATAGCTTTGTCATTTTTTTAAGTTACTGCTACTGCCTTTGAAAGTCCCATGAGGTTTAATAGTTATTTCCTCTTATTGATTTATTTAGGGATGTGGGCAGTTTAACTTAGTGATCCACATAGCAACACTATAATGTTAGTTTTTGGATAGTATGACAGTGGTTAGGGAGGGCTCAGTTTTAGGGAATGGGGATTAGCAGGTGTGTTGGAAAAGACAAGCCCTTAGTAAGAAACCGAAACCAAGTGTATATGGTATACAGAGCTTTTATGAGAAGCAAATATAATACCATGTAATATCAATATATTATCAAGTATATGTAATGTTATTTACAAATGTAAAATGACTAAAACTTTTTCTTTGAATAATATGTTTGGGATCTGCAGTCCCTAATAGAAATAACCTAGGGGCCTATCTGCTTGCCCCGTATTTATCATTGTGAAATAATCACAAATGGGGCAATATTCTGCCTATTCAAGTATAGTTAGTTTTTTGTCCAGTCATCCTGGGGTACTGAAGATGGGAAAAAACTGTCTTGGTTACTACTGTTCCCAGTACATTTTAGGTTTAGTTAATAAATGCTAGAGCAGAAAAAGCTTGATAAGTGGAGTTGCTGCCTTTGGCAGTCAGAAAATACTAATATGTTTAATACTAAATTTGTTTGGCCAACCTTTATAAATACATATACTTGTTATCGATTTATCTACGGGCCTAATATATCTCTGATATATTTATGGTGCTTTGTCTTTGACACCTTCTTTAAACACACATTGCATGTTTATTGTGCAAAGGGACTATAGTTTTTACAAATTGTACCGTTGGCAAGTTTCACTTAGTTTACCCAGCCTTGGGTGTATGTTGGCAATTTACAACTATAACAAATGAAGAAGGGGAATTTCTTAGAAGCAATTCAAGATGTTTGCTCTAATCTGGCACAAACCATCACTCAACAAGTATACCATTCATTTTCAACAATGCTTTCTGTTAAGTGCTTATTGATAGAATCAGCTATTAAATTAGCTGCCAGTGTGTATAGTAACTGAAGTGTTTTAGATACCAATATGAAAGAATGCTGTGGATTAAAGAGCCAGTATGCACAAGTCTTATTAATCCCACCTTTTGCATTAAAATAGTTATTCAAAATGTACTCAAAAATCAATTCTCCTGTATAGCTACTTGTCAATGTGGTTTGCAAAATTGCACACCTTCAAGCAGATTCATTATTATTATTATTATTATACAGTATTTATATAGCGCCAACAGTTTACGTAGCGCTTTACAACTTGAGGGTAGACAGTACAAGTACAATACAATTTGATACAGTAGGAATCAGAGGGCCCTGCTCCTTAGAGCTTACAATCTAAGAGGGGAGGTCAAGAGATACAAGAGGTAATAACTGTGGGTGATGTGCTGATTGAGAAGATAAATGTACAGTTGTTAGGTGGGGGCCAGATAGGCTTCTCTGAAGAGATGAGTTTTCAGGGATCGTCTGAAAGTGGATAAAGTAGGAGAAAATCGGACGGATTGGGGTAGAGCATTCCAGAGGATGGGGGAGGCTCTGGAGAAGTCCTGAAGGCGAGCATGGGATGAGGTGACAAGGGAGTTTGAGAGCAGGAGGTCTTGGGAGGAGCGAAGAGAACGATTAGGTTGGTATTTTGTGACTAGGTTAGAGATGTAGCTAGGGGCCAAGTTGTGGATGGCTTTGTAAGTTATAGTTAGTATCTTGAATTTAATTCGGTGACTGAGTGGCAGCCAATGGAGGGATTGGCAGAGGGGTGTAGCAGACGCTGAGCGGTTTGTGTGGTGGATGAGCCTGGCCGCAGCGTTCATGATGGACTGAAGTGGGGATAGCCTATTTAGAGGTAAACCAATGAGGAGGGAGTTGCAGTAGTCAAGGCGGGAGATGACCAGGGAGTGGATTAGAAGCTTTGTGGTGTCAATGGTTAGGAAGGGGCGTATCTTGGAGATGTTGCGAAGACAGAGGCGGCAAGCTTTGGATAGTGATAGAATGTGGGGTCGAAAGGTTAGTTCAGAGTCCAGGATTACACCTAGGACCTTGGCGTGGGGAGATGGGTTGATAGTTGAGCCGTTGATCTTGACAGGGAGATCAGGGGAAGTGGCACCTGAGGGAGGAAATATCATGAGCTCGGTTTTGGATAGGTTGAGTTTGAGAAAGTGATGTGACATCCAGGCTGATATGTCTGCTAATAAGTTGGTAATGCGTGAGGAGACAGATGGAGAGAGCTGGGGGGTGGAGAGATAGATTTGGGTGTCATCAGCGTAGAGATGATATTTAAAGCCGTGGGAGGCAATCAACTGACCCAAGGAGGTGGTGTAGATTGAGAAAAGGAGAGGTCCGAGAACAGAACCTTGGGGGACCCCAACGGAAAAAGGAAGAGGAGAGGAGGAAGTAGAGTTGTAAGTGACACTGAAGGAGCGGTGGGATAGGTAGGATGAGAACCAGCGAAGAGTGCAGTCACGGAGACCAAAGGAGTGGAGTTTTTCGAGGAGGAGTGGGTGGTCCACTGTGTCAAAGGCAGCAGAGAGATCCAGGAGAAGTAGTACAGAATAGTGTCCATTGGCTTTAGCCATTAGTAGGTCATTTGAGAGTTTGAGAAGAGCAGTTTCCGTGGAGTGTTGAGGGCGAAAACCGGACTGAAGGGGATCAAGTAGTTTATTCATGGTCAGATGGTCACTTAATCGGTTGTAGACCAGTCTTTCAAGAAGTTTGGAGGAGAAGGAGAGTAAGGAGATGGGACGTAAGTTGTTGAGATTGGTGGGATCCAGTGAGGGCTTTTTTAGTATGGGGGTGACTAGCGCATGTTTTAGAGAGTTTGGGAAGATGCCACAAGAGAGGGAGAGGTTGAAAATGTGAGTTAGAGAGCGTAGAATCGAGTCAGAGGGTGAGCGTAGCATTTGCGAGGGAACAGGATCCAGGGGGCAAGTGGTTAGATGAGTGCTAGATAAAAGTTTAGCAACCTCAGTAGTAGTAGCAGGGTTGAATGAGGGAAGTAATGACTGTATCTGTGGACATGGGGTGTTGCATGGGGGAGGTTTTTGCGCATTGGCGATCTCCTCATGAATTGTATCAATCTTAGTTTTGAAGTGATTGGCAATCTCCTGGGCGGTGATTGAGTTGGTGGGTGGAGGCAGTGGAGGACAGAGTAGAGTGTTGAAGGTAGAGAAGAGTTGACGTGGACTGGATGAGAAGGTGTTGATGAGTGTGATAAAGTAGGTCTGTTTGGCAGTGTGAAGGCAGGAGTAGTATTTTAGGAGGGCAGATTTATATTGTGTGAAGTCTTCCTGGGTCTTAGTCTTATGCCACAGGCGCTCAAGAGCGCGGCTACGTTTTCTGAGACTTCTGGTGTCATCTGTTTGCCAGGGTTGTAGCAGTCGGGGCCTAATTCTGCGTGTAGTGAGGGGGGCCAGCTTGTCTAGGGAGGAGGACAGTGAGCTGTTGTAAACGAAAGTAGCTAGGTTGGGGCAGGACAGGGGGGAGATTTTGTCATAGAGGTGATCAGTAGCAGAGTAGAGAAGAGAAGGGTTGAGGTGGCGAAGGTTTCTGCGTGTAACTGTTGGGCGGTTGGAGGGAGAAGAGGTGGAAGACAAGGAGAGAGCAAAACTAATAAGGTGGTGATCAGAGAGTGGGAATGGATTGTTGGAAAGATTGCACGGAGTGCACAGATAGGAGAAGGCAAGGTCAAGGGTGTTGCCGTTGGAGTGGGTAGGAGCCTGTATCCATTGCTTCAGGTCAAGCGATGAGGTTAGACTGAGAAGTTTAGAAGTAATAGTAGTGTTAGTGTTGACAGGGATGTTGAAGTCCCCAAGAATAATTGTGGGGATTTCAGAAGAGAGAAAGTAGGGTAGCCAGGCAGAGAAGTCATCAAGAAAGGCTGATACCGGTCCAGGGGGCCGGTAGATGACAGCAATTCTTAGAGAAATGGGAGAGAAAAGACGAATGCAATGTGCCTCAAAAGAGGAGAGTGTCAAAGAGGGAGGTGGGTGAAGAACCTGATAGGTGCTGCATGGGGCTAGAAGGATTCCCACTCCACCTCCCTTCCGTCCACTTGGTCTGGGGGAGTGAGTCCAAAGAAGGCCCCCATGGGAGAGGGAAGCAGGAGAAATAGTATCCGATTCATGAAGCCAGGTTTCAGTAATGGCAAGTAGGTTAAAGATTCATCAATTAAACATTTGATCACTTGCAACATACAAAGATCAACCCCCTTTGAACTAAGGTCTGCTCATTGTGCGTTTTTCTGGCAGTAGAGGTCACTGCAGTATGTGAATACAGCTATACATGAAAGATATAGGCTATTGGTCCACTGGATGCACTAACAAGGCTAGTAGAACATCCGAGACAGGCAAACCCAAGTCATTCTTCATATAATGGCAGACATATTATTGTCTACCAAGTACAGCAAGCACCTCACGAGGGATGAGCTTCGAGTTCGAGTCGAACTCATGTTTGACGTGAACATCGGCTGTTCACAAGTTTGGCGAACAGCGAACAATTTGGGGTGTTCGCGGCAAATTCGAAAGCCGCGGAATACCCTTTAAAAACCCCTTTAAAGGCTTATATGCATGGTATCGTCATAAAAAGTGTTTGGGGACCTGGGTCCTGCCCCAGGGGACATGGATCAATGCAAAAAAAAGAGTTTAAAAAACAGCAGTTTTTTCGGGAGCAGTGATTTTAATAATGCTTAAAGGGAAACAATAAAAGTGTAATATTCCATTAAATTTCGTACCTGGGGGGTGTCTATAGTATGCCTGTAAAGGGGCGCATGTTTCCCGTGTTTAGAACAGTCTGACAGCAAAATGACATTTCAAAGGAAAAAAGTCATTTAAAAGTACTATATATATATATATATATATATATATATATATATATATATATATATATATAGCTATATGAATTGTCGGTCCGACAATACACATAAAAGTTCATTGATAAAAACGGCATGGGAATTCCCCACAGGGGAACCCCGAACCAAAATTTAAAAAAAAATGGTGTGGGGGTCCCCCTAAATTCCATACCAGGCCCTTCAGGTCTGGTATGGATATTAAGGGGAACCCCGCGCCAAAATTTTTTAAAAAAAAAGGCGTGGGGGTCCCCCTCAAAATTCATACTAGACCCCTCAGGTCTGGTATGGATTTTAAGAGGAACCCTGCGCCAAAATTTTTTTAAAAATGGCGTGCGGTCCCCCCAAAAATCCATGCCAGACCCTTATCCGAGAAAGCAGCCTGGCAGGCCACAGGAAAAGAGGGGGGGACGAGAATGCGCCTCCCCTCCTGAACCGTACCAGGCCACATGCCCTCAACATTGGGAGGATGCTTTGGGGTCCCCCCAAAGCACATTGTCCCCATGTTGATGAGGACAAGGGCCTCATCCCCACAACCCTTGCCCGGTGGTTGCGGGGGTCTGCGGGCGGGGGGCTTATCGGAATCTGGAAGCCCCCTTTAACAAGGGGACCCCCAGATCCCGCCCCCCCTGTGTGAAATGGTAAGGGGGTACAAAAGTACCCCTACCATTTCACAAAAAAGTGTCAAAAATGTTAAAAATGACAAGAGAGTTTTTGACAATTCCTTTATTTAAATGCTTCTTCTTTCCATCTTCTTTCTTCTATCTTCTATCTTCCTTCTTTCCTCCATCTTCTTCTTCTTCCTCCGATCCTCTGCTTCTTGCTCCGGTGTCCTCATCCGGCATCTTCCTCTTCTTCCCTTCTTCGTTCTCGGCCGCTCCGCATCCATGATGGGAGGCTCCCGCTGTGTGACGCTTTTCGTCTTCTGACGGTTCATAAATACATGGTGACCCCGCCCCCCTCTGATGCACGGAGACTTCCCCTAGGCTTTCCCCGTGACGTCGGAAGGGGCGGACAGGGAAGTCCCCGTCAAGTCCCCATGCGTCAGAGGGGGGGCGGGGTCACCAGGTGGCCCCGTTCTCCATTACTTAAGAGCCGTCAGAAGACGAGAAGCATCACACAGCAGGAGCCTCCCATCATGGATGCAGAGTGGCCCGAGAACGAAGAAGGGAAGAAGATGCTGTGGAGGAAGATGCCGGACGAGAACACTCGTGCTCGGAAAAGGGTCTGATATGGATTTTTTGGGGGCCCCATGCCATTTTTTTTTTTAAATTTTGGTGCGGGGTTCCCCTTAAAATCCATACCAGACCTGAAGGGCCTGGTATGGAATTTAGGGGGACCCCCACGCCTTTTTTTTTTATATCTTGGCGTGGGGTTCCCCTTAATATCCATACCAGACCGGAAGGGTCACCTGTGGGGAATTCCCATGCCGTTTTTATCAATGAACTTTTATGTGTATTGTCGGACCGACAATTCATATAGCTATATATATACTGTATATACTTTTAAATGCCTTTTTTCCTTTGAAATGTCATTTTGCTGTTAGACTGTTCTAAACACGGGAAACATGCGCCCTTTACAGGCATACTATAGACACCCCCCAGGTACAAAATTTAAAGGAATATTACACTTTTATTGTTTCACTTTAAGCATTATTAAAATCACTGCTCCCGAAAAAACGACTGTTTTTAAACTTTTACTTTTTTTGCATTGATCCATGTCCCTTGGGGCAGGACCCAGGTCCTCAGACACTTTTTATGACAATAACTTTCATATAATCCTTTCAAATTAGCACTTTTGATTATTCATGATCGAGTCCCATAGACTTTAACGGTGTTCGCATGTTCAAACAAATTTTTTGCTTGTTCGCATGTTCTGGTGCGAACCGAACAGGGGGGTGTTCAGATCATCCCTGCACCTCACCCTAATAAAGCATCCCTGGAAAGAAAATGAAATCTGTCACACAGATTTAAAATGCCTGAACTAAGCACTGTAACCCCAACTTCTACAAAAACATTCCTCTTGGCAACTAACCCCCCCCCCCCACTAGCCACCACCTGGCATACAATATCTCCCAAATTAGTCCAAGACTCCTGTTACATCTACACCAGTTGCAGGGTATGCCTAATAAATAAAGTAAGTAGACCTTCCTGATGTGTCTGAATGAATGGAAGGCCAATAAGCAATCAGCATCATGATTTATTTTACTAAGTTCTTTGCATCACTTCTGCAAGTATGCAGTAATTTAACCAGTTCTCATGTCATTACATGTTAGGGTGGAACTCCAGTTACACCTTTTTTGCTTTTCAGTAGAGTACAGCATGCTTTGATCCTGTACTAGTTATTTACTGGTCTTTCCCTATAACCCTAGTGGTGAGTTATCTCCCATAATTAGTATATGTTGGCTTCTGTTCTGTTGATATTTACATTTTCTGGTTCTATGGAAAATACTCTAGAAGACAGGTAGCATGGGTAATTCCTTTTTTGTCTGCCTTCAAGGAGTTGGCATGGTTAAGGAGTGAGAAATAAGATATATGCCACTGGGGTCACACCAAGACCCTGAGGGGAACTGAATCTTATTTATTATATCTAGTGAGATTATTTTATAGCCTCTTAGTACATTCAGGGGGTTGTGTGCACTGCAATATATTTTGAGACAAATGATTATCAACTTGTATGCACACCTTTTATATACAGGATTTTCTGCTGATATAACCTGTACTTGCACCCTTTGCAAGCAGCAAGATCCATATTCCAGTCTACCAAGATATTATTTTTGGTCTAATATTAAGAAAATTCACATGGGACACATGTAAATTAAAACTATTACGGACTGAATACTTTCAGAGTTTGCGACAGCTCACATCATATAAACTGCTGGGGTTTATGTATTATAATGTCAGAAACCATGATTCAAACTGAGACAGAAGTACAGTTAAATCTCACTTATTTAATAATAATAATAAAAAGGTAAACAGAGCAAACATAGTTAAAACATAGCCAGAGATCAGGAACCAAAACGGATAGTCAGACAAGTCAAAATGTCAGGGAGCCAGAGATGAGCATAGTAGAACAGCAAGCAGGATCTGGAGCCAGAAGGATTGTCAGCCAAGCAAATCTTTAACAGGAACACAGGAGAGAGTCTCTAGAGATGTGACCAAGCGAAGGCAGAGATCATCTGGGCTGGACAGCTTAAGTAGGCAGGACTGACGAGCAGGATATCATCAACAGGTGAGTCACTGTGGAGAGAAAAAAGCTGGCAATTAGCCGACAGCTGAGTGGCCAGCTTTGAGAAGGAAAGGCCGAGCCCAGCCCTGACTGTACCCCCTCCTCAATGATCCCCCTCAGAGGACCACCAGGCTTGAGGGGAAAACGTCTATGGAAATCACAGACCGTACCCTTTCCAATGCACTAGGTACTGTATGTTCCCACGGTACAGAGTGAGGATGAGGCACTGAGGTGGTAAAGCGGTTGCAGGGATTGCAACAACTAATGCATAAGCCACTGAATTCATCCTGCAAAGAATACGGAAAGGCCCAATAAACCGAGGTGCAAACTTCAGAGAGGGAACACGAAAACGGAGATTGCGAGATGACAGCCAGACCCTGTCCCCAACCTGGTAGGAAGGCGTAGGCAGGTGTCTGTGGTCAGCATGAAGTCTGTACCTATAATTAGCATGTCGTAAAAGCCTCCTGGACTTGTGCCCAACTGGAACGAAGACCATGGAGATGCTCCTCTAATGCAGGAATACTCTGCGGAACAAATGAGTCAGGCGACATGGAAGGTTGTAAACCATAGTTCGCCATAAACAGGGACAATCGAGAAGCAGAATTCAAGGTGCTATTGTGAGCAAACTCTGCCCATGGTAAGAGGCCTGACCAGTTGTTATGATGGTCAGACATATAGCAACGCAGGAATTGTTTCAAGGACTGATTGGCTCATTCTGTGGCCCCATTAGACTGCGGGTGATACGCAGAGGAGAAAGCAAGCTGAATTCCCAACTGTGCACAAAAGGCTTGCCAGAACCGGGACACAAACTGACTACCCCTGTGAGAGACAATCACCTTGGGTAGCCCATGTAAGCGAAAGATCTCCCAAGCAAAAATGGAAGCCAGTTCCTTAGAAGTAGGCAACTTCTTAAGTGGAATACAATGGGACATTTTTGAGAACCAGTCAACCACCATAAGGATAATTGTGTTGCCCTGGGAGTTGGGTTACTCCACAATGAAACCCATAGACAGGTGGGTCCAGGGCCTCTCTCCGTTGGGTATGGGTTGTAGGAGGCCCACTGGAAGGTGTTGTGGCGTCTTACTCTAAGCACACATGGAACAGGCAGCTATAAAGGTGGTTACATCAGCATGTAGACCAGGCCACCAGAATTGTTGGGAAATGGCCCAAGAGTTGATTCTTCCCAGGGTGGCCAGCAGCCTTGGGAGAATTGTAAGTCTGGAGCACGGCAGTACGGAAACTCTCTGGGACAAAGCAGCGGTCACAAGGTTTCTCAGGAGGAGCATGGACCTGAGCAGCAAGAATTTTGTCACCCAAAGGAGAAGTGAGACTGGTGCGAACCATAGCCAGAATACGATCAGGAGGAATCATAGGAACCGGAACTGACTCCATCTTAGAAGTGGAGGAAAATTGTTGTGACAAAGCGTCAACCCTTATATTCTTAGTACCGGGTAAGAATGAGACAATGTAATTCAAACTAGACAAGAAAAGAGCCCATCGCGCCCTTCTGGGAGAGAGGTGTTTAGCCTCAGACAAGAATGTGAGATTCTTATGGTCAGTAAGAATAAAAACTGACACAGTGGAACCTTCGAGGAGACGTCTCCATTCTTTCAGGGCTAAAATAATTGCTAACAGCTCTCTGTCACCAATCTCGTAATTGCACTCCGCAGGTGACAATTTCTTGGAAAGGTAGCCACAAGGATGCATAGCGCTCTCAGAGGTAGGACGTTAAGACAGAAGGGCGCCAACTCCAGTCTCAGAAGCATCAACCTCAAGGATAGAAGGTAACGTAGGATCGGGATGTGCCAACACAGGAGCAGAAACAAAGGCAGCCTTGAGACTCTCAAAGGCCTTAATGGACTTCGGAGACCAACTCTGTTTGGTTACCGTCCTTTCTGGTCATATCAGTCAGGGCTTGACCAGAGACAAGAAGTTATTAATAAACTTCTGATAATAGTAGACAAAGCCAAGAAAACGCCACAGAGGAAGTAAACCCACGGGTCGGGGCCACTGTAGGACTGCTGAAAGTTTCTCTGGGTCCATCAAAAAAGTGGAAATGACAGCCCAGGAATTTAACCTGTTCACTATGGAATTTGCACTTCTTCAATTTACAATAGAGATTGTTCTCTCTTAGTTTCTGAAGCACACAACAGACATCTGTGTGATGGCTCTCAGGGACCTGGAAAATATTAGGATATCGTCGAGATAAACCACCACACATAACTGCAACAAATCTCGGAGGACATCATTAATAAATTCCTGGAAAACTGCCTGGTTGTTACAAAGGCCAAAGGCATTACGAGGTACTCATAATGGCCTGTTCTGGTATTAAACGCAGTTTTTCCACTCGTCTCCCTCCTTAATCCTCACGAGATTGTATGCCCCTCTCAAATCAAGCTTTGTGAAAACAGTTGCTCCCTTGAGGCGGTCAAATAACTCCATAATCAACGTAATCGGATAGGCATTCTTAATCGTGAAATGATCGAGACCCCTATAATCAATACAAGGGCTCAGTTCACCACGTTTCTTCTTCACAAAGAAGAAACCAGCACCAGCAGGAGATGAGGATTTGTGGATGAAACCGCAAGAAAGTGCGTCTGCAACATACTCCTCCATGACGCTATCCTCCAAGACCAACAAAGGGTAAACCTGGCCATGAGGGGGTATAGCACCAGGTTGAAGGTCAATTGCGCAATCATATGGCCAGTGTGGAGGCAAACTACCGGCTTGACCTTTGTCAAAGACATCTCTAAAATTACGGTACTCCTCCGGCAAGGAGGAAAGTGAAGAGGTGCACAGGACCTTGGCTACACTTCTGGAAGCAAGATTTACTGTATTGTGGTGACCAGGAGAGAACCTCCGCACAGAGCCAATCAAGAGAGGGGTTGTGCCTCTGTAACCAAGGATAACAATAACCAGCGGAAACTTAGGTGAGAAAATAACTTGGAATTGGATTATCTCATGGTGAAGAGCCCCTACGGCCATGGACAGCAGAACAGTCTCATGAGTCACATGGGCAGGCTGTAGAGATCTCCCGTCAAGAGCCTCAATGGCAAGTGGAGTGTCACGCAGCTGCAGCGGAATCGAGTGCTTCGATACAAAGGCAGCATCAATGAACAGGCCTGCAGCCCCAGAGATGATTAGAGCCTGTATCTCAACGGACGACTCAGCCCAAGAAAGGGTAACCGAAACCAGGGGCTTATCCTTCTGAATAACTGAGGATGAAACAATGCCACCTAAGGTCTGTCCGTGACAGGACCTCAAGTTTCGGGCATTCCCTGGACGGGTAAGACAAGACTTCAAAAAGTGACCTGCCGGGCCACAATAAAGGCACAATCTCTCCCTCCTTCTCTCATTTGCAGAGAGACGCATGAAACCCAAGTGTATGGTTTCACCTTCACTGCCTGACTTGGTACCAGAAGGCATGGGAGGTGAGGGAGGCATGGGTGGGACTGCAAAGCTTGAAGACAAACACACAGGAGGCTTCAGCAAGCGCTCCTTAAAAGAGAGTCTTTCTCTGAGTCTGGAGTCAATGAGGATGGCAAATGTGATCAATTTCTCCAGCTCAGTGGGTATATCTAGGGCTGCTATCTCATCCTTGATGGTATCCGAGAGACCATGAGAAAAAGCAGCCACGAGGGCCTCATTGTTCTACAGAACCTCTGGTGCCAGAGTACAGAATTCAATGGCGTAGTTGGCAACAAGTCTCGTACTCTCTTCGATAGACATGAGGCACTTGGCAGCAGAAGCGGAGCATGCGGGAATGTCAAATACCTTTTTAAAACGAAGCCACAAACTCAGGGTAGCTCAAGACAACAGGTTTTTGCATCTCCCATAGAGGGTTTCCCCAGGCCAAGGCTGTCTCAAAAAGCAAAGATATCACGAAACCTACATTGCTTCTGTCCGTGGGAAATGCCTGGGGCAACATGTCAAAGTATATCTCAACCTGGTTGAGAAACCCTCTGCATTGGACTGGATCACCCCCAAATCGCTGGGGAAGCGGAGCAGAACCAGGCATACATCTTGTAGAGGTAATACTCAAGGTGGGTGCCTGCACAGGGACTGGAGCAGCAGCAGGGTCGGCCTGCAACATAGGTTGTATCGGGGTGGCCACAGTAGGAGATTCCTGGTGAGCCGTGTGACTCAGGAGCGTTTGTAACACCATGGCGAACTGATCCATACGGTGATCCAGTTCATCCAATCTGGAAAAAATATTACCAAAAAGTGGATTGACTGTATCTTCTGAATTCATGGCCTTCGCCTACTGTCAGAAACCATTAAATCAGACCGAGACAGAAGTACAGTTAAATCACACTTGCTTAATAATAAAAGTAAAAAGAACAAACATAGTCGAAACAGCCAAAGTTCAGTAACCGGAACAGATAGTCAGCCAAGCCAGAAGTCAGGGATGAGAGGAGTGGAACAGCAAGCAAGATCTGGAGCCAGAAGGGATGTCAGCAAAAGCCAGTCTTTAAATAGGAGCGCAGGAGATGTTTCTTGTGATGTTGACCAAGTAGGCAGGACTGACGAGCAGGATATCAACAACAGCTGAGTAACTGTGGAGAGAGGTGGGAGCTGGCAATTAGCCTTCAGCTGAGCAGCCAGCTCAGAGAAGGAAGGGCTGAGCCCATCCCTGAGAGAATATAAGCAATGCAAGGGAGTATACACCTCAATGTCATACACTTTCCATACCATCCATTACAGGACAGTGTATAGGAAGTGCCAACACTTTTACCTCTACTGGATGCCGCTCCCTCTTGTGTGAGGCTCTACAGTGGCACACACAGACTCCCCATCTTCATATTTTCAATGTGGCTGACCGTTTGTTGGGGGATCTTAGTGTAAGTCGCTCGGCTCTCACCCTTGGGGGTATCTAAACCTGTTGGCAAAAGTAAACTCTGCTTTTACATTTCAAATGGCTGCATTAACCGCTTCCAAACCAGCCGCCGCAGTTATACTGCGGCAGGTTGACTCCCCTGCGCGAAACTACGTAGCTATACATTGGCTTGCGGGGCCCGGATAGGCGCGCATGTGCGCGCCCATTGCACAGTGGGGGTGCTGATGCTCGTGGCCGACTGTCGCGATGACCACTGGCCACGAGCGATCGTGAGCAGGAGACACAGAGCAGGGATGAGTGTGTGTAAACACACACTTCCCTATTCTGTTCTGACAGGATTGACAGATCGTGTTTGCCTATTAGCTAGGAACCACGATCCGTCACTTCCTCTAGTTAGTCCCCTCCCCCTTCAGTTAGAGTCACCTCCCAGGCAACACAGTTAACCCCTTCACCACCCCCTAGTGTTAACCCTTTCACTGCAATGCATTTTTAATCGCACCGATCGCTGTATTAATGCCAATGGTTAAAAAAAGTCTCAAAATTGTCCAATGTGTCCGCCATAATGTCACAGTCACGATAAAAATCGCAATTCATCGCCATTACTAGTAAAAAAATAATAATAATAAAAATGCTATAAATCTATCCCCTATTTTGTAGACGCTATAACTTGTGCAAACCAATCAATATACGCTTATTGCGATTTTTTTTACCAGAAACATGTCAAAGAATATATATCAGCCTAGATTGAGAAAAAATTTGCTTTTTTTTTTTTTTAAAAAATGGGGATATTTATTATAGCGAAAAGTAGAAAATATTGTGTTTTTTTTACAAATTGACGTTCTTTTTTTGTTTATAGCGCAAAAAAATAAAAACCGCAGAGGTGATCAAATACCACCAAAAGGAAACTCTATTTGTGGGAAAAAAAGGACGTCAATTTTGTTTGGGTACAACGTCGCACGACCGCGCAATTGTCAGTTAAAGCGATGCAGTGCTGAATCGCAAAAAACGCTCTGGTCAGGAAGGGGGTAAATTCTTCCGGGGCTGAAGGGGTTAAATATGGTTCCTTGTGAATGAAACAATTTTGTCATCTCTCTTCTACATTGCACCTGATGAAAGGATTGAACTCTTCCTAAAACACATCGTAGTGAAGAAAAGATATTGTCATTTATTGCATGTCTCTGTACATCAAAGTACTCAGTCGTTATTTCTTTAACACCATTTGAACCATTGTATTGTTGTTATACATTTTAAAGGATTAATAAAATTCACTCTTTTATGTAACCTTTGCTTATATGTTGCCTTTAAAGTCCCACATTTTGGGGGCATCAATAATAATTGCATGTGAACGTGAAGTGGAGAATTTTTTTATGCTCATATAGATACACACTAAATATTGCTTTATCTCATGTGTTGCATATTGCTGAGAACAAATAAACACACATAATTTAAAACCAATAAACAGGGACTTATTTTTGGAACTGTATTGGACCTTATTAAAACTCTGGTGTACTGTGCTGTATCTTGCTGACACTTTGTTACAAAGCAACATCCATTGTCTAGAGAAATGAGCAGGCAATTAATAAACACAACAGCTATTTCACTTACTCATTAGCTCTGAAATAATACCTGATTGTGCCAAGACCTGCTTTGGAGGACCTCAGCACTTATGTTACATAATTATGTTCTGAAATATGTTAGGAAAGGTGCACTCATCAATTCCATAACAAAGCCTGCCTTTTTCCATGTAATTTATAGATCTGCTCATTTTATCCATGTTTATAAATCTTTTTGGAAAATATCATTATACATTAGGTGAATGTACTGAACAGCTTACTGGCTTAACTAATAAGGTAAAACCAGGGCTTTTTTTCAGCAGGAACTAGGGGGAACTCAGTTCCACCACCTCTGGCTCAGGTCTTCTGTACCCTGCTCACCACTATCACTTGGTAACACAGAAGTCCAGCTTCTGCTTTTACAATTGATCGCTTATCTACCAGTAGCTCCCACAGGTCAGAACTCCTGAGCAGATCCCACTGAGTGCAGGACAGGGACAAGGGCAGGGCCGGACTTACTATTGGGCTTGACTGGGCTCAAGCCCATGGGCCCCGGCCAATAGGGGGCCCCGCGGGCCCCGCCGGCCACGCCCATTTCGAAAGCCACCGAGAGCGGCCGAAAGCCACTGAAAGCCGCCGAGAGTGGCCAAAAGCAGCCTAGATACACAGGACATCTGGCTCTGTATCTCGGCGGCGCCATTTTTAAACTGAAAGGCTGCAATGACAAGGCAGTAATGACACTGGAGCAAGGCTACACTGACACTGACAAGGCTACACTGACATTGACAAGGCTGCAATGACACTGACAAGGCTGCAGATGGACACTGATAAGGCTGCATTGATGGGCATTTAAATGTAAGTTTTTTTCCTTAAACTTCCCTACTAAAAGTTTTTTCCTTAAAATTCCCTCCTAAACGTGGGGTGCGTGTTATACGCCGGCACGTGTTATACGCCGATAAATACAGTAATTGTCATCTTGTCCATTTTTATTGCTTTTATTAATCGTGGACTCAGGACGAATACCAGTACAGTATCCCCCACTTATACGCTTATATATTATCTACTTTTGTGAGTAGCCATTTGGCTGTTTTGTCTTGTCCAATTAAACAGAAGTTCTTTAAAACTGCACTGAGTCTGGCGCACCTTGTCCTTTTCTATTTCTGTTTTATAGAGCTGTGCATATGTATAGAAGGGTAGGGCCCGAAAGTGACTCAAGCCCAGGGGCCCTCACCACCCTAAGTCCTGCCCTGGACAAGGGAGACACAGAACAGGTGCCCAGGGTTCAGTGCAGTCATGGGTGGTAGGGAACGCATGGTAGGCTGCACCCTGTGAGGTCTCCATTTTTTCCCTGGTGACCAGTTGTTGATGCTCCTACTGCATAATCTCCCTTGTAAGTGTCTGTGGTATAGTCTAGTAAGCTGGGGGGTACTACAGCCGGATGGGTGCTTCAGCTTAATATTGCAACAAAACGTAAGACACGTGGCAAATGGTGATGTTTTTAAGGAGGGGGGAGAAAATGAGGGCAGTGGAGGGAGGGATTGTATGCAGAGGGAAGAGCTACTATTTTTATGCCATTTGGCAGGTATGTGTGTGTGGTGGGCATGGTTGAGTTCCTGCACCTATTCTCTGAGAAAAAAAGCCCTGGGTAAAACCATGTGTAATGTCCATTCACTAATTGTAACTAGTTGGCAACTATTGTGCTCTGACATCAATAATTTAATATCTGGTTGCTATGGCTTACTGTACTTTATAGATAGTTATCATTCTTTGCACTGCATTATGGAATAAATCCAATATTACAATGTATCCACATTGTTATTGTCAGAGGCTTGCTTTTATTCCAGGGTGAGTGCTGTGACATAGGGCAAAGGAGGACAGCTCCATGTGGAAAACGTTCCAGCTTAAGACATCATTTGAGCAACAACAAATGAAGCAGGTTAGATTAATCTTGGCCTGTCCCTGCAGATTTACATTGGAGGTTTGATATGGCTTAGATATGGAAAGTTTTTTTTCTGCTTGCATCAGTTATATCTGTTTGTCTCCACAACAGCTCAGTGCTCACTTTCTTTTGGGAAATAACTGTTAACAGGGATCCCTACCTGCTCTGTACAGATGTAAATGTTTAGTTTAAATATTGGCAAATGTAAAGAGACAAACCAAGGAAAACAACACAAACTCTCAATTCTAAGCCACATTAAGTTATACTTTATCATATATTACTTCCTGATGTCTGTAATTTAGAGTGAAACAAAAGTCCCACATCAACAACAAAAAAAAAATTAAGAGTTATGCCCTGTACACAGGATCGGATTTTCCGACAACAAAGTTTTGTTGTCGGAAAATTTGAGAAGCTGCTCTCAAACATTTGTGTGCGGAAATTCCGACATCAAATGTTTGATGGAGCATACACACGGTCGGACTTTCCGACAACAAGCTCACATCAAACATTTCCCGTCGGAAAGTCCGATCGTGTGTACGGGGCATTACAGATTATTTTGCCGGAAAACTTTTTTTCGCATGTTTCTGCCAATTCTTTTATTTTCTATGTATGGTCACTTCTGGCTCATTTATAGCATCTCTAAGATCCTAAACATGAAACCTTTTACCTGGGACATTGTAACTTATGTGCGCATACACAAGAGTTCATCAATTGTGGACCAATAGTCAAAGAGGAGAAAAGCAGGATGCTGTGCACACAGACACATTATGGCAACAGCTCACCCAGAAGATATTAGTTTAGCTTAAAGGAAGCCTAGAGTTAGATAATAATAGTAATCGTAATAAAAAAATTATACCTTAGAAACAGTAAACAGACAGGTCAGAAATGAGACTTTGTGGGTATACGTTATGAAGAGTAAAAGAACAGTCTATCATCAGCAGACATAACCTCAGTTAATTTGAGGAAAAAGGTCAATAACCATACTTTGCACCTTGCACATACCAGATAACATTATAAGAAAATAGGTTAGAAAGAATACTACAGAAATTTTAAAAAGCTTTGGCTGGAGCCCTGGAATTACCGTAAGTGAAAGAGCAGCATATTTACGAAGGTGAATTCAGCTCACAATGGAAAATGTCCTTTTGCAAGGAGTCTGTCAAGTAAAACGTATCCAACAAAAAAAATCAGGAGTCCTTCAATATCTTACAAGTGCCTGCTGTTCCCTGCTGTTCCCAGCACATATTTACTAAGGAACTGCAGCTTAAAAACACATTACTAGCTCTCATGAGTTTTTTTACTATAAAGAAAAATAGACTCATGTTACTTCATTCTTCTCTTGATGCAATATTGAAAAATGGGAAGTATGCAGGAGCATGAAGAAGCTGGTTAGTTTTCGTATCTGGCATTCCTAACGTCTGTTGTTAGTAAAAGGAATTCCTACATTTGTTCCAAATAAACTCAGAGGAGGGAAAGGTTTTTGCACAACTTGTGAATTAAAGGATGGGGTGGCCTAAACATAAAGAGATGAGAGCTTGCAGTGTCTCAGACCTGCAGAAAGGAGGATCCGTAGTAATGGAGTTGCACTAAATAATGAGAGTCTGGCTTGCAATATTTTCATAAATGGGGAAAATAAGATATTTTAATGTTCCGCCACAATTCATAGGCAAAAAGTATTTTGAAAACAAGATTGACAATGGTAACCTTATTATTTCCCTCAATACAGGTTTCCATTAAAGCGTACTTAAAGTGTTTGTAAAGGATAACATTTTATTTTTACTAAATAAAAAAATAAATAAAACACATGTTATACTTAAAAACCAAAGGTTTTGCACAAAGCAGCCCTGATTCTCTTCGGCACACCTGGCCCTTTCCCCCACCAACAGCCCCCATAGCAAGCCTCTTGGTATGGGGGCATTCATGCTCGCTTCCAAGCTCAGCCCTGCCCCTGCTCCCTCCTCACTAGCTGTGATTGGCAAAAGCCAATAGCTCCCACTATTGTGTCTGAGCCAATGAGGAGAGAGAGCCAAGAAAGCCTCTGCTCTCGTGCACATCATTGGATTTAGATTGGGCTCAGGTGAGTATTTATGGGGATTGGGGGAGGAGCTGCTTGAAGATAATGCATCAAGGTAAAAAACCTTTTGCCTTTACAACCACTGTAAAAAATATATCTAAAATGAAACTTATTACATCAACATCCAGCTTTTCCTGCTGTCCATTTGGATACCTGCCCTTAGTCTCAACCGTTATTTCAGCTGACCCACACTGTCTTTCCCTCTTCTGTGCATCAGTTCGCCCCATGTGCCTTCTGCACACCACTCTGTGCATTATTTTCATCACGCAGTATACTCCATAATCGTACCAGACATCTCCCTGCTCAATCTGTCCAGCATGTACACCATGTGCTATCCTACTTCTTATACACTACTTTTTGCCCTCTTGTGCATCCTTAATCCTCTCTATCCACTTTCTCATCCCTTTCTGCTTATGTCTGGCCACTATGCATCTATCCACCTCCTGCCCTATCTGTGCCTCTCCTAACTACAGTACGTTTAACTTTCTCATGCAGTTCTCTCCATACTGTCTCAGTCTTCTCTAATTGAAGCCTTAGGACAATCTTCTATCGATTGTCATTGCCATACCCCATGGGAAGCCAGTACTTGGTGCTCCCAGTTCATTCTATTATCTAGGGTTTGGCCAATAAGTTACTGTTCATTCAGCTTTGGAGATTGTTTATGCATACACAGCAGTAGGGATGAGCCGAACACCCCCCCCCCGGTTCGGTTTGCAGCAGAACATTCGAACAGGCAAAAAATTTGTGCGAACATGCAAACACTGTTAAAGTCTACAACCACCAGGCAAGTGTTGTGGGAATGAGGCCCTTGTCCCCATCAACATGGGGACAAGGTGTTTTGGGGTGGACCCCAAAGCACTGTCCCCATGTTGAGGGCATGTGGCCTGGTACGGTCCAGGAGGGGGGCGCTCTCTCACCCCCCCTTTTCCTGTGGCCTGCCAGATAAGGGTCTGGTATGGATTTTGGAGGGACCCCCATGACATTTTTTTAATTTTGGCGTGGGATTCCCCTTCAAATCCATATCAGACCTGAAGAGCCTGGTATGGATTTTTTTGGGGGGGGGGCCTCACGCCATTTTATTTTAAATTTTGGCGCGAGGTTCCCCTTAATATCCAAACCAGACCTGAAGGGCCTGGTAATGGACTGGGGGGAAACTCCCCGCCGTTTTTTATAATGATTTTTATGTATATTGCCTGGATCCGACAATACATTACAGCTGTGAGCAGTTTTAAGTGGCATTTTTTCCTTTAGAAATGCAATTTTGCTGCTCCCATTCATTATACTATGTACGGCTGCTATGTAAGCAGCCGTACATAGCGTGAGGCGTGGACTTAGCCCCCTGAGCAATGATTGGCCAAAGGCACCCGGCCTTTGGCCACTCATGGCTTTCACAGCAGAGCACGCTGTGATTGGCCAAAGCATGCAGGTCAGGTGCATGTTTTGGCCAATCAGCAGCCATCAATCAGCACTGAGATCTTGCAGTGCATTATGGAGCATTCCGTGGGCACTCGAATTACCTGCGAATGCCCCATAATGTTCTAAATTCGGTGAACGGGCGAATATCGGGCTCATTCCTACACAGCAGATGTGGCATTGCCTTAGCACAGAGAAGTGCATCCCAGTTCAAGTGTGCCTGGCAAAGCTAGATTGAGAAAAAAATTTTTAACTCTTACCAGCTCTTGTAAAGTTTTAGCTGCATGCAGCCCTTGGTCCCCTGCAGATGCTAATCTGTCTTTTCCCTATTGCTCTGTTCTAGCAGTGATTTCAAGTAGTCTCATTCAATATATCTCCAGTCTATGACTGTCTCCTGAAGCATGTTCTCAGCCTACAAAATACTCCTATAGTATGCCTTCAGCTTCTGACTATCTCTTGTATCATGTCTGCATTCTCTGACCATCTTCTGTATCATGGAAGAAATTTAAAAAAAAACTGCGTTTAGGGACTAGCAAGTTGCCAACATTCCACTAGACACATAGTGTAAAAAATATATAAACAATAATTAGTGTAGCACTCAAAAATGGTAAAAAAAATTATAAATATATAAAATAAATTGAAATTAAATGAAAACAAATGTGTAAAACCTGGATGACCCAAGGTGCATACAATGGTATATGGATAATCTCATAAAATTGTGTGAGTGAATGAAAATATTGAAAAATTCATAAAATATGAATGAATAATGATGAGAATTAATCAAAGTTCATGAGTAAACATCATGTGGTAGTCCTTTTTCAACAGTTAATCCTATAAACGTGGAGGAGACTCCTGTACTGTCCAAAAGGATGGAACTTGACATTATGGTGCAATCAACAAATGATAAGGTTGGCATGCTTACCAGAGATGGTGGACTCATATACTAGTATACGGCATAAGAGTCAAACAGGCAGTAGTGAGGAATCACCTCAACAAAATCCGACAAAGAAGGGTCAATATTGAAAAATAAACCCCATCCAGTGTTGAAGGAGTGGTCCCAACTTCAAAAGGTGCACTTCAGGGTGTCCGGAAGGACCACATCAGATGTTAAGGTGATCCATGGTGGTATATAAAAAGGAAAAAAATGCACATAGTGTAACTGCGAATGACAGATATTTATTGTAAAAAAGGGGGGGTGTACACTTACAAAAATTCCAATAAAATCAAGGGAACGGATCCTTCAGTGGTATAATTAAGAGCAATGACTCCACAATTGTCATCCGATGCGTTTCATCCATTTCGTCCTATTGGACATCACACCCCAGATGATGTCCAATAGGACAAAACAGATAGGGTGACGTCATGGATTCATTGCTTTTACTTATATCACTGAAGGATCCTTTCTCTTGATTTTATTGGAGTTTTTGTAAGTGTACATCCCCCTATTTTACAATAAGTATCTGTCATTCAGAGTTACACTATGTGCAGTGTTTTGCTTTTTATTTACCACCATGGATCACCTAAACATGTGATGTGATCCTTCCGCACACACTGGAGTGCGCCTTCTGAAGTTGGAACCGCTCCTTCAACACTGGATGGGGCTTATTCTTCAATATCGGCCTTGATGTTTCAGATTTTGTTGAGGCAATTCCTCACTACTGCCTGTTTGACTCTTATTCTGTATAGTATATGAGTCCACCATCTCTGATAAGCGTGCCAACCTTGTCATTTGTTGATTGCCCCGTAATGTCTAGTTCCATCCTTTTGAACAGTACAGGAGTCTCCTCCATGTTTATAGGATTAACTGTTTAAAAAAGACTACCACATGATGTTTACTCATGATCTTTGATGAATTCTCATCATTGTTCATTCATATTTTATGTATTTTTCAGTATTTTCACTCAACTATTTTATGAGATCATTCATCTACCATTGTATGCACCTTGGGTCATCCAGGTTTTACGCATCTGTTTTAATTTTATTTCAATGTATTTTATATATAACATTTTTTTCACCATTTTTAAATGCTTCACTAATTATTGTTTATACTGTACATCTACTCTATCATGTCTGCAGTCTCTAAACATTACTTGTATTATGTAAAAAAATATATAATCTAAATATATAAACTTGCGCTGATGGTGAAGAAAAGATATAGGTAATGTAAAGTGAATGAAGCTACTATACACAAAGTGCTAAACACTTGAACACAATAAAAGTACATAAATACAGCGCTCACAAACACAAACCCATCATAAGTGAAAATAACAAAAACATAAAGTTCATAAAAAACTGAGAAAATGCTTCACATCTGGTGCTCAAAAAGTGCAGAGAAAAAGTAGCAGTAAAAAAGTTGCAGAAAAACTTTTCCAGGCGTACCAAGACACCCCCACATGTGTCCCCACTCACCAGATCACAACGACACCCAGTTTTTCAATCTGGGGGTCAGTACAGACTTATAACGATATCCAAAGGATCTCCACAGGATTTCAAATTCAATGATGGCAGATTCAATGATGTGACTTGATGATAAGTAATCCTTCAAAATGATTTCTCAGCCATAAAATCAGGTACCCAAAAGGAAGAGAAGGGACTAATAGTGAAGTATGCTAAGAACCAATATTTATTGCACATAAAAAGTGCATACTTAAAAATGTAAGTTAAAAATAGGCATGAAACTTGAGAAGAGTACAGCAAATGGCGTGGATGCGTTCTTTCCACGAGACCGGAAGTGACGTCAATCTTACCAGAAATGGCGTTGCGTCAATGCATTTCGCCCTCCCACAGGGCGTCATCAAAGGTCCTTTGATGATGCCCTGTGGGAGGGCGAAATGCATATATTATAAATGCATATATTATATATGCATTTCGCATAATATATCATGCATATATTATGTCCTTAGTCTCTAACCATCTCTTGTATCATGCCCAGAGTCTTTGAATATTCACAGAATTTTTGTTGACCTTTGGTGATGTCAGGACCAGCACGTGGGGCTCCCCGTATCAAGAAAGTTGGCTACTACTGATCCTTGATGTTATTAAAATCATAACACTTGCTAAATAGTTTAGTTTATAGTGAAGCCAGACTATTAGTACTGAAAGTATTGGACAACATCAGTAATAAAATAACAGTAGTAAACAGGATTTACATGCTAAAATTATTATCAATGCTGCTCCAGCATCACATGCTTGCCCCATACAAAGTTTGTTACATACAGGCTTTATGACAACATGGGGATAATTTTAAGAAACACTATTATGATGGAGGATGTGTTTTGCTGGAGAAAAAAGTAATCTGCCACAGAAAGAAAACATAGCCAAATGCTTTCAGTTGTTTGTTTATTTCCCTTGTGCCAACTTGGATACTTGTGTTTGTGAGTTTGCATTAAACATTTCTTAATTCCTTTGATTAGTTCATCTTCTGGGTGTAATAAATAGCTAGAAAGAAATTCTGAAGGACTGTGAAAATCTTGTAATTGGTTTTATGCCTTATATAAAATACCCATTAACCTCCAATGTATTACAGCTATACTTCAAGATATACACACTTCTTAAACAACCCCAGGTAAACAACATATTAAAAGAAAGGGGTAAGCTGGAGCAGGGTGGATAGAGGACTAAGTAAATTACAGCTCTCCCTTATGTTGAGACACTTCGAGGCAATTGGAAGCACTTCTTTGGTGCAGGGGAAGCTTCACTCTCTGACTGAGACATGACAGGCAGCAGGCATGACAAGGAGGTGATTTAAGAAGGATGGAAGGGCAGTTAATGGTATGGTGTACTGGGGAGAGTGCATCCATTCTGAGATTAAATAACACTGCAAGTGATGAGTGGCAGTGCATGAGCTGGACCTTGAAAGTACTAATAATTCCAACAAGTGTGTAGGGTTCCCCTGAGTAAAACACAACAGAATCAAAATGCAAGATGAAGTTCAAAATGAATTGCTGCTCAAATTTCCAATCAAAAATTGCTATAGACACTGAACTACTTGTAAGGGTCCAACTCATTGGTTGGCAGTTCTTGCCATGTTGACTCTGGACCTGCCCTGCTTGTTCTTGGATGGGATAGTCACATACCTGTTGCTTAAAGATACTCCACCATATCGTGTCACACTTTTTGGCCAGAAGCCCACCTCATCACATTCCGGACTCAGAATAAAGGGATGTCCAGTCCAAAAGACTTTTCTGTGCTTTACTGCATAGCGTCAATCCAACATAATGTCACTCTAGCACAATTCTTAAGGTCACAGGCACTTTCAGTACATTTTTATCAATACATGACTCACTGACAGAAATCCACAGTGCAAAACATTTCCCTCCTTCTCATGACTTCCAGTAGAGTGGTCCCATAGGTGCAGAGCACTTCAATTTCTCACAACCAGTTACCATCATCTTCCCCACACAACACTACATCTTTGGTGGTCAGGGGTGTCCTGCTCCAATACCCCAAGTCAATGGGCCCCATCCACAGCTAGCTTATGAAGGCGCACTCTCTCGACCCATTACATCACTACGGGGGGGGGCAAAAATTAAAGGGTACTAACACCTGACAACACTTCCGCCTTGTTTAAAGATAACTGCAAGTGGTGAGTCGGCTATACTTAAGAATTGGGTTGTGCCACGTCCAATAATATAGAAAAGAAAACAAATAACGTTCTTTGCACACTCAAGTGGTTCTTACTCACCACTGGCAGGTATCTTTTTGGAATATATTACAATCTATGTATTTCAGACGTTTCAAACATCTGTACATGAATTAAATAAGGTTTTCAATTTTTTTACTCTGTTAGATATTAAATAAAAGTCAATTAAAACTAAAATTAAATTTATGTACTCATGTACTTTATTTCATGATTTCAGGGTCTTTTTCCTCTTTTTGGCCCCAGTGAGTCCCCTGGCCTCCCCTCCGGATCTGGTTTGTGTGTGAGGGAACTGGGTCAGCTTTTCAGGCTAGGTACCCCTCTTTTTGAGGCACGCCACCTGTATTGGATCTCTGGCTCAAGCAAACTAGGAACATCTTTTTGCATTCATATGTTTTTAATCTGCACGGTCTAAAAGGGTTGTCATCCCAATATATATGTAAGTGACTTTTTTCACCTTTTCTGCCCATTGTCTCTGTATATTTATGCATTTTTGTATACTTATTTCTTTCAAATATTTCATTTTAGAACACTTAGTATTCTCGCTTAATTATACCCTTGAGGAAGGAGATACACATATGTGCTCCGAAATGCGTCGGGCGCAAGAATTACCGGTTTACTACTTGTACTATGTTGTGATGACAGCACTGTAAATTTGTTCTATTGTTTCTTTTTTATGTGTTTTTTTATATTTTGTACTTATCATATTGAATAAACATTTTTCAAACTAGATCAATTTTTCTCAAACAATTTCTGTGCCTTAAAAGTCCACCACAAGGGAGTTTTGTTTCTTTTCTTGATTAAAGATAGCACATCTCTGTGCCAGCAGGTTCCAATAACAGGGAAGATGGCTTGCAGAAATCCAATAGATAGACAGCAGTAAAGCAAACTTTTCTATACACAGTAAATTTAACTCTCTGCATAAATAATAACCACACTGTGCCTGGCATATACTTTGAACAGTTGCAAATGAATAAGTAACTTCACAAACATAATATGCAAAGTTCAACCAGAACACTGAGATGCTTAAACTCAACATACAACTTTTAAATGGCAGGACAGGTGATATATCTCAGCGATCTGCTGAACAGCAAACCTACACGTAGTAGTGGGGATCTGCATACTCCCTTGATTCCCCAATGATCACTTAATAGTACATGTCCTCACCCCCAGACTGTGACAGTACTACCTTGTCAAAGTGAAGATGCTGTCCGTAGGTCCATTCTTGTTTTATCTGATGGAAATAGTTGCATTTGATCCCTCAGTAAATTTTCGGTAGTGTTTAGGTAGCCGTAAGTGTTGCCAGATAGCACATTCATAGATCTACCACCTTGGTTAAGCCCCATGGGTGGGGCAAAATGCATCGGAGGAATGGCTTGGGTGGAGCCAGGCTGAAGTCTCCTTGTTGATTCACCTCTTATGCAGGATTGATGTGAGGCAGTTAGGGATGCACCGATACCACTTTTTTAACACTGAGTACCGATACTTTTTTCCAGTACTCATCAATACCAATTACTGATACCTATCTGCTAAGAAGTGTAGGTGGGGTGGTGGTTTGGGAGCGGAGGGGTTGTTAGGGAGTTGGGTGAGGGCAGGGGGGGTGAGGCCAGGGGGGGGGTGTAGAGGGCTTAGTGAGGGCAGGGAAGTTGAGGATATGGTGAAATAGGGATTGTGGGGTGGGAGAGTTGGGATGCAACACAGGGAGGGCACAGTACAGGGGGTTAGGAGGGCAGGGTTCAGGCACATTACATACATCACCTAATCTTGTTTCACTTGCACAGTGACAGGTTTACCATTGGGGAGCAGCTTTGTACAAAAGGTATTAGTATGTTTATTTCTTGGCGCAAGGTTTTTTTCTTTTGGATTACAAGCAGAGTGCAGGGTTTAGGCACATCACATGCAGAGTGCAGGGTTCAGGCGCAGAAGGTACAGAGTGCAGCGTTCAGACACATTACATGCAGAGTGCAGGGTTTAGGAACATTACATACAGAGTGCAGGGTTCAGGCACATTACACACAGAGTGCAGAGTTCAGGCACATTACATGCAGAGTGCAGGCACATTACATGCAGAGTGCAGGGTTCAGGAACATTACATGCAGAGTGCAGGGTTCAGGAACATTACATGCAGAGTGCAGGGTTCAGGCACATTACATGCAGAGTGCAGGGTTCAGGAACATTACATGCAGAGTGCAGGGTTCAGGCACAGAACATGCAGAGTGCAGGGTCCAGGAACAGAATATGCAGGGTGCAGGGTTTAGGCACTTTACATGCAGAGTTCAGGGTTCAGGAACAGAACATGCAGAGTACAGGGTTTAGGGCACAGAACATGCAGAGTGTAGGATTTAGGGCACAGAACATGCAGAGTGCAGGGTTCAGGGCACAGAACATGTAGAGTGCAGGGTTTAGGGCACAGAACATGCAGAGTGCAGGGTTCAGGAACAGAACATGCAGAGTACAGGGTGTAGAGCCCATTACATACAGAGTGCAGGGCACATTACATGCAGGGTTAAGGCACAGATCATACAGAGTGCAGGGTTCAGTGCTCCTCCACCACTTCTTTCCACTGTATTCTGATCCCCCATCCACCCCTCCTCAGCTCTGACTCATGCTCACACCTCCTCTACTGCCTTCATCTTCTCCCCCCTCCCTTAAAAGCTACATCGTGCACATGCCTTACTGACCATTGTACTAATGCAAAGTACCTGGCCGGCTCTTGCACAGACATCCCCCACTGCAAGCGCTGCCTCTCTGCAGCCAGATCATCCGGGGGTGTCGGCATCCAGGCATCAGGGTCAGGTCAGAGAAAGTGCAGTCTACCTTCTGAGGCCCCCCTCCCGCCCCAACCGTACTAGCTTGGACGCTGACATCTCCCTTGTCACTGCACTACACTCAGGGAGACAAGCTATCAAAAAGTCCCGATGCTAGTACAGATGTAGCTGACAGGCTGCGACTGATGTGTCCAGTTCACGTCACTTCCGGTATCGGGTTAGCGTATCGGAGCATTTTCGTGAGTACCGATACTCGCAAAAATGGCCAGTATCGTTATTGGTGCAACCCTAGTGGCAGTGTTTCTGTAAGGTACCTGTGGTAGGTAGTGTCCGAAGTGGAACTTGTGGGCTGAAAATGTAGTTAGGCAGGTCAGGTTGGCAACAGATCAGGCAAAGCAGTACACAATCGAAATCCAGAGATTGGTCAGGCAGGCAGAGGTCATATATGAGCTGGCGGTGAAGTAAAAAATCAGCAGGCTAGAGAGTGGTCAAGAATTCAGGCAGAATTCTATGCACAGTAATCAAAATCACAGAGCTATCACTACATCCAGGGAGCTAGTCCACACAAACAGGCACTGAGTAACAGGAAGTGCTACTATTTATGGGCTGCTGCAGCTGGACTGTTTGCAGCTGGTAGCAGGTGGGGCTAGTGAGTCCAAGGCAATGCATCAAGCTGAGAGAACATTGCAAGAACTCCAGCGTTCTCCCGTGGCACAACAGGTAAGGCTGCAGCCGTGGAACCAGGAGCATCCTGGTTCAATGACACCCAGGTACATGACAGGGCCCACCTGCCCAATGGACCCCTCCGGGGGCCTAGCTTGAATAAGAGCAGGGGCATGCAAATCTTTGGCTGGAACCCAGGTACAATCTATGACAGGATATTCTTTCCAATGAATCAGATACTGTAGGCCACGACCCCGCTTTCTAGAATCCAGAATCTTAGAGACTTCAAACTCATATTGTCCATCAACAAGAACAGGAGGAGGTCGCTGTTGAGTTCTGGAGTAACGATTGAAATTTGCTTTTTTGAGGAGAGAAACATGGAACACAGGATGTATCCGGAGAGAGGAGGGCAATTTCAACCTATAGGAGACTGGCCCGACTCAAGCAACTATTCTGTAAAGGCCAATGAATCGAGGACCCAATTTGGTAGAGGGTTGTTTCAGTCTTATGTATTTGGTAAACAGCCAAACTCTGTCCCCCACCACATATTGAGGTATATGGCATCTTCATCTGTTGGAGAAAAGTGCATATTTTTCTGCTAATTTAGCAATAAGCAAATCTTTTTCCTATGTAGCAGAATATTGTTCACCCGCTGATCTGCTGCTGGTACACCGGAAGAAGGCTGAAGTAGGGGAAAAGTCTGAGGGTGACAGCCTAGGGCTGTGTAGACTGGCGTGGTATGAAGAGCACTGTGCCAACTGGAGTTAATGGCGAATTCAGCCAAAGACCAATTGGAGTATAACGAGTTGACATATTGTCGAAGATAGGTTTCAAGGATCTGGTTCATGCTTTTGGTTTGACCATCTGTTTGTAGGTGATGTGCGGTAGAGAGTGAGAGCGTTACTGCCAGTTTCTTACAAAAAGCTCCCCAGAATTGGGAAACAAACTGGGATCCACAGTCTGAGATGATATTAGTAGGTATGCCGTGAGGTTTCACAATATGGGAAAGGAAGAGGGTAGACAGTGCTTCTGCTGTAGGTAATCCAGGGAGTGGTACAAAATGAGACATTTTGGAAAAGCGATCCACTATGACCCATATAGTAGTCATGCCATCGGATTTGGGTAACTGTAATAAAGTCCATAGTCAAATGGGTCCTTGCGGCCCAGTCTCTGAAGGGAGAGGATCATGCTTTGCTTCAGTATGTTACAGTACATGTCGGCCTTCAGGGTTCCCTCAATGAACTGTAGCACCCCAGTGCCAGCAGCACTCCTGCAGCCCCAGACCATGACACTACCACCACCATGCTTGACTGTACACAAGACACACTTGTCTTTATACTCCTCACCTGGTTGCCACCACACATGCTTGACACCATCTGAACCAAATAAGTTTATCTTGGTCTCATCAGACCAAAGGACATGATTTCAGTAATCCATGTACTTAGTCTGCTTGTCTTCAGCAAGAAGAGGCTTCCTTCTGGGATGACAGCCATGCAGACCAATTTGATGCAGTGTGTGCGGCATATGGTCTGAACACTGACAGGCTGACCCATCCCCACCCCATCAACCTCTGCAGCAATGCTGGGCAGCACTCATATGTCCATTTCCCAAAGACAACCTCTGGATATGACGCTGGGCACGTGCGCTCAACCTCTTTGGCGAGGCCTGTTCTGAGTGGAACCTGTCCTGTTAACCGCTGTATGGTCTTGGCCACCATGCTGCAGCTCAGTTTCAGGGTCTTGGCAATCTTCTTATAGCCTAGGCCATCTTTATGTAGAGCAACAATTCTTTTTTTCAGATCCTCAGAGAGTTTTTTGCCATGAGGTGCCACGCTGAACTTCCAGTGACCAGTATGAGAGAGTGAGAGCGATAACACCAAATTAAACACACCTGCTCACCATTCACACCTGAGACCTTGTAACACTAACGAGTCACATGACAGCGAAGAGGGGAAATGGCTAATTGGGCCCAATTTGGACATTTTCACTTAGGGGTGTACTTACTTTTGTTGCCAGTGGTTTAAACATTAATGACTGTGTGTTAAGTTATTTTGAGGGGACACCAAATTTACACTGTTCTAAAAGCTGTACACTTACTACTTTACAGTGTAGCAGTGTCATTTTTTTCAGTGTTGTCACATGAAAAGGTATAATAAAATATTTACAAAAATGTGAGGGGTGTACTCACTTTTGTGAGATACTGTAGCAGTAAGGAGGGCAGCAATAGAGGCAAAACCTTTGATGAAGCTCCTGTAGTAATTCGGGAACCCTAGAAAGCTTTGGCGCCCCCTCAACGTGGTCAGTTGGGGCCATAGCAAGACAGCAGAAAGTTCTTGTGGGTCCATTTGGAAACCAACAGCACTTATGATGTATCCAAGGAAAGGTATGCAGTTTTGAGGAAATGGCTCAGTCACCGCAAGGTAAGAAAACCGAACGGCGTACCGGCCGTGGAGCAGACTGTGCTGGTGGAAGAGAATGATAGGAGTACCTAACAGATGATAATCTCAAACCAAAAGAGGCAACAATATACCAAGGGGGCTCCAATCAAAACCCACAATTGATCAAATGGTAAAAATGACATGTGCCCGGGGCATCCGTGTGATCACTATTAAAATCCAAAAAGTTGAGGTTAAACTGCTGGAATAGGTACAGAGCATATATAATATTAGAAATTGTAATTAAATCCCGGTATAGAGGTCCATCTTGCTGTCTCGATGCAAGGCTGTTTAGAGGAATCTTGGTAATAAAAAAAGTTGCATAGTCGCATACAGAAAATACTTCATTTTAACAGATTTTATGAAGAAATGGAGAAGATAAAAATAAAGATAGAAAATAAATAAACGTTGTGACGCTTGTACTTTTCTACAAAAAGGGTTTGTAGCTAAGTGCGTAATTCAAGCCTGGGGGTTTTAAAGCAGATAAACTATTAATCCAGCGAGCTTCTCGCTGCAAAAGTATTTTGTCGTTGTCTCCCCACTCTCATTAGGAGGAATATGCTCCAAAGCATATAAATGCATCTTGGAGCAATCTAATCCGTGAAATAGACCCATGCGTCGGCTGATCGGTGTCTCCGTTCTTTTCTTGGATACCAAAGACATATGGTCACGGATTCGATGAAAAAAGAGTCTTTTGGTTTTACCCACATAGTATGCTCCACAATTACATAGCATAATGTATATTACTCCTACTGATTGGCAGGTAGCCAAAAATTGAGGTCTAAAAAGACACCCATCAGGATGAGTAATTTGTGCTGCACTTTGGGTGTATTTCTCTCAGTTGGTGAAGGAATATCCACTATTTTTATTGCTTAGAAGAATTCAACACAGAAGAAATATTCGTGTTTGGGACTTTGATGATTGATTGATGGCCTTTTGGTTCATTTATTGTTTCACCACTTGTGTTTATCACTGTTTATGCATAATTACTTACGGCACTTTGCACTTTATTTTGCAATTTAATTAAGTTGTTTGAGATATTTGAACACTCAATCTTTGCACAGTTTAATTACAATTTGTCACTGGAGTGTCCTCTACACCTAACTTCACTAAAAACGGATTATGCCAAAGCAAAAATCAAAGATAGAGCATTATTAATTTATGGCCAGAAAACTCCAAAGAGTGACCCTGAATTAGAATGATTACCCGTTTCTCGGGTCAACACAAACAAGTTCGTCAAATCATGCAAAAGCATTGGTATCTTCTGATGGCTGACAATACTATCTCCAAACATTTAAAAACCTATCCTGAAATCACTTTCAAAGGATCAAAATTGCTCAAGGACAGGCTTGTCCACAGCCATTATGATCCCAAGGTAGGAACTCAGAATATATTAAAAGGAACTGCCCCATGTAACAAATGCAATTTTTGTAAATATATTGTAGATATATTTTTAAAGCAGTACAAATTACTCTTCCTGATGAGCGTCTTTTTAGACCTCAATTTTTGGCTACCTGCCAATCAGTAGGAGTAGTATACCTTACACTATGTAATTGTGGGACATACTATGTGGGTAAAACCAAAAGACCCTTCTTTCATCGAATCCATCACCATGTGTCTTTGGTATCCAAGAAAAGAATGGAGACGCTGATCAGCCAATACATGGGTCTATTTTACAGATTAGATTGCTCCAAGATGCATTTTTATGCTTTGGAGCATATTCCTCCTAATGAGAGAGAGGGGAACCACGACAAAATACTTTTGCAGTGAGAAGCTCGCTGGATTCATAGTTTATCCACTTTAAAACCCCCAGGCTTGAATGACGCACTTAGCTATAAATCCTTTTTGTAGAAAAGTACCAGCGCCACAATGCTTATTTGTTTACAAAATTTATATTTTTAGTCAGAATGTATAAATTTAGATTTCTAACTGCTTACATATAGCTTGTCCATTTCTTCGTACAATCTACAGTACATAGTTACATAGTAGGTGAGGTTGAAAAAAGACACAAGTCCATCAAGTCCAACCTGTGTGTGATTATATGTCTGTATTACATTGTATATCCCTGTATGTTGCGGTCGTTCAGGTGCTTATCTAATAGTTTTTTTCAACTATCGATGCCCCCTGCTGAAACCACCGCCTGTTGAAGGGAATCCCAAATCCTTTCTCCTCTTTCAGTAAAGAACCCTCTACATAGTTTAAAGTTAAACCTGTTTTCTTCTACTTTTAATAAGTGGACACGTGTCTTGTTAACCACTTCAGCCCCAGAAGGATTTACCCCCTTCCTGACCAGAGCACTTTTTACAATTTGGCACTGCGTCGCTTTAACTGCTAATTGCGCGGTCATGCAATGCTGTACCCAAGCGATATTTGCGTCCTTTTCTTCCCACAAATAGAGCTTTCTTTTGATGGTATTTGATCACCTCTGCCATTTTTATTTTTTGCGCTATACACGGAAAAAGACCGAGAATTTTGAAAAAAAATGATATTTTCTACTTTTTGTTCTAAAAAAAATCCAATAAACTCAATTTTAGTCATACATTTAGGCCAAAATGTATTCGGCCACATGTCTTTGGTAAAAAAAATGTCAATAAGTGTATATTTATTGGTTTGCGCAAAAGTTATAGCGCCTACAAACTAGGGTACATTTTCTGGAATTTACACAGCCTTTAATTTATGACTGCCTATGTCGTTTCTTGAGGTGCTAAAATGGCAGGGCAGTACAAAACCCCCACAAATTACCCCATTTTGGAAAGTAGACACACCAAGGAAATTGCTGAGAGGCATGTTGAGCCCATTGAATATTCATTTTTTTGTCCCAAGTGATTGAATAATGACAAAAAAAAAAAAAAAATTACAAAAAGTTGTCACTAAATGATATATTGCTCACACAGGCCATGGGCATATGTGGAATTGCACCCCAAAATACATTTAGCTGCTTCTCCTGAGTACGGGGATACCACATGTGTGGGACTTTTTGGGAGCCTAGCCGTGTACGGGGCCCCGAAAACCAATCACTGCCTTCAGGATTTCTAAGGGCGTACATTTTTGATTTTACTCCTCACTACCTATCACAGTTTTGAAGGCCATAAAATGCCCAGATGGCATAAAAGCCCCCAAAATGAGCCCATTTTGGAAAGTAGACACCACAAGCTATTTGCTGAGAGGCATGTTGAGTCCATGGAATATTTTATATTTTGACACAAGTTGCGGGAAAGTGACAATTTTTTTTTGCATAAAGTTGTCACTAAATTATATATTGCTCACACAGGCCATGGGCATATGTGGAATTGCACCCCAAAATACATTTAGCTGCTTCTCCTGAGTATGGGGATACCACATGTGTGGGACTTTTTAGGAGCCTAGCCGCGTACGGGGCCCCGAAAACCAATCACCGCCTTCAGGATTTCTAAGGGTGTAAATTTTTGATTTCACTCTTCACTGCCTATCACAGTTTCGGAGGCCATGGAATGCCCAGGTGGCACAAACCCCCCCCCCAAATGACCCCATTTTGGAAAGTAGACACCCCAAGCTATTTGCTGAGAGGCATGGTGAGTATTTTGCAGCTCTCATTTGTATTTGAAAATGAAGAAAGACAAGAAAAAAAATTTTTTTTTTCTTTTTTTAATTTTCAAAACTTTGTGACAAAAAGTGAGGTCTGCAAAATACTCACTATACCGCTCAGCAAATAGCTTGGGGTGTCAACTTTCCAAAATGGGGTCATTTGGGGGGGTTTTGTGCCACCTGGGCATTCCATGGCCTCCGAAACTGTGATAGGCAGTGAAGAGTGAAATCAAAAATTTACGCCCTTAGAAAGCCTGAAGGCGGTGCTTGGTTTTCGGGGTCCCGTGCGCGGCTAGGCTCCCAAAAAGTCCCACACATGTGGTATCCCCATACTCAGGAGAAGCAACAGAATGTATTTTGGGGTGTAATTTCACATATTCCCATGGCATGTTTGAGCAATATATCATTTAGTGACAACTTTGTGCAAAAAAAAAAAAAAAAATTTGTCTCTTTCCCGCAACTTGTGTCACAATATAAAATATTCCATGGATTCGACATGACTCTCAGCAAATAGCTTGGGGTGTCTACTTTCCAAAATGGGGTCATTTGGGGGGTTTTGAACTGTCCTGGCATTTTATGCACAACATTTAGAAGCTTATGTCACACATCACCCACTCTTCTAACCACTTGAAGACAAAGCCCTTTCTGACACTTTTTGATTACATGAAAAAATATTTTTTTTTTGCAAGAAAATTACTTTGAACCCCCAAACATTATATATATTTTTTAAAGCAAATGCCCTACAGATTAAAATGGTGGGTGTTTCATTTTTTTTTTTCACACAGTATTTGAGCAGCGATTTTTCAAACGCATTTTTTGGGGAAAAAACACACTTTTTTAAATTTTAATGCACTAAAACACACTATATTGCCCAAATGTTTGATGAAATAAAAAAGATGATCTTAGGCCGAGTACATGGATACCAAACATGACATGCTTTAAAATTGCGCACAAACGTGCAGTGGTAACAAAATAAATAAATTTTTAAAAGCCTTTAAAAGCCTTTACAGGTTACCACTTTAGATTTACAGAGGAGGTCTACTGCTAAAATTACTGCCCTCGATCTGACCTTCGCGGTGATACCTCACATGCATGGTGCAATTGCTGTTTACATTTGACGCCAGACTGACGCTTGCGTTCGCCTTAGCGCGAGAGCAGGGGGGACAGGGGTGCTTTTTTTTTTTTTCTTTATTATTTTTTTGCTTTTTTATCTTATTTTTAAACTGTTCCTTTCATTTTTTTTTTTTTTTAAATCATTTTTATTGTTATCTCAGGGAATGTAAATATCCCCTATGATAGCAATAGGTAGTGACAGGTACTCTTTTTTGAAAAAATTGGGGTCTATTAGACCCTAGATTTCTCCTCTGCCCTCAAAGCATCTGATCACACCAAGATCGGTGTGATAAAATTCTTCCCCAATTTCCCAATGGCGCTATTTACATCCGGCGAAATTGAATTCATAAAATGCTCGTAGCTTCCAGTTTCTTAGGCCATAGAGATGTTTGGAGCCACTCTGGTCTCTGATCAGCTCTATGGCCAGCTGGCTGAATCACCGGCTGCATTCTCAGGTTCCCTGTTGAGACAGGAGAGCCAGAGAAAAACACGGAAGACGGTGGGGGGGGGCATTCTCTCCCACTGCTTGTAAAAGCAGTCCAGAGGCTAATTAGCCGCTAGGATTGCTTTTACATGAAAGCTGACTGCTGGCTGAAAAGAATGATACCAAGATGATACCTAAACCTGCAGGCATCATTCTGGTATAACCACTCAAAGTCGTGAATGGCGTACCTGAAGACAAAAAAATGGTTAACAATAAAGCACAGTAAACGGTAAAGTATAAAAAATTGCATACCTGAAAAGCAAACATGATAAAACATAATAACAATAAAACATTGCAGAATAGAATACAGTAAAAAAGAGCAGAACAATAGAGAGAGAGAATAGAGAGAGAGAACAATAAAACGACAACTATTTTTTTTTATTTTATATTTTTTTGTGTTTTTTTTTTTTTTTTTTTTTTTTTACACTTTTTTTGTAACTGTAACTTTTATAACTGTAACCGGTTCCAGGTTCGGGTCTCTCAAAATGCGATGGCATCTTGGGAGACCCTGTGAAAGTGTGCCTAGTCTGTGCAGTGCTGTACCCTACGCTAATACTCAACTAGTGAATGGTAGCGTTCAAAACATTCACCAATGCAAAGACCAGGATTGTCAGGACAGGAGGGACAATAATAGCGGGTGTCACGCCTACATCCGCATTTGCTGCAGACACGACATCTTTTTTGGAGGGGTTCGCTGGGTAGGGGTACTCGGGAGGACATAAAGAAAATGCCTCTCATGCAGCACTGCATTTGGTTGGGGATGTGAATGGGGGAAGTACGGGCGCTGCAGAAGTGGTGGGTTACCAATTAGGATTGGCGAATGCAGCAGGAAGGGCATTATGGGCACGACGGGCCTGTGTTTGTCTTTTTGGTGGCAGCGGGACACTACTTGTGCTTGCCACCTCACCAGCTTTAACTGCACTTATGGGGCTCGCCACGTCACCAAGTGTTACTACAGTGCTGGTTTGACTACGACCGGGGTGTACTAGGCCGCTGGCGCTTGCCAGTTCAATAAAAAGCTACCAAAAAAACTGTTAGCGATCGCAGGGATCAGGCCTGACTCTGCGAATGCTGCAGTTATGAGTTTAGTGTTTTGTAAATGACAGTGATCGATCGATACTGCACTTGGGTGGGCTGGGCTGGGCCGGGCGGAGGGGCAAAACGCAGGTGCTAGTAGGTATCTGGGCTGATCCCGCTAACACTGCGTTTTTGGGAACCCTAAACTGCTGGGGACGCTAGTATAGATCTGATCGGATCAGATATTGATTAGTTCAGATACTATACCACTAAGGGAGGTGTACGGTGCGTGCGTGGGTGTTAGCGCTACTGGCACTAACCTGACGCTGCCTGGGGCTGGTGCTTGTCAGTTCACCAAAACGCTACCAAAAAAACTGTTAGCGATCGCAGGGATCAGGCCTGACTCTGCGAACGCTGCAGTTATGTGTTTAGTGTTTTGTAAAGTGACAGTGATCGATCGATACTGCACTTGGGTGGGCTGGGCTGAGCTGGGCCGGGCGGAGGGGCAAAACGCAGGTGCTAGCAGGTATCTGGGCTGATCCCACTAACACTGCGTTTTTGGGAACCCTAAACTGCTGGGGACGCTAGTATAGATCTGATCGGATCAGATATTGATGCGTTCAGATACTATACCACTAAGGGAGGCGTATGCTGCATGCGTGGGTGTTAGCGGTACTGGCGCTAATCTAACGCTGCCTGGGGCGACGCATATCACCGCCGGGCGATCTAGGGGCTAAACCTTTATTCGGTAATAAACAGCGGGTGCCCTGACACTATAAAAAATAAACGAACTAACCAGCATCACCCGTAACAGTTATACGGTGATCAGTGGTGAAAGGGTTAACTAGAGGGCAATCAAGGGGTTAAAACATTTATTGGATAGTATATGGGGATCCCTGTCGCTATAAAGCGCTGACGGCGAACCTAAATATTTACCTCCCTAACTAGCGTCACCAGCGACACTAATACAGCGATCAGAAAAATGATCGCTTAGTGACACTGGTGACGGGGGGTGATCAAGGGGTTAAAACTTTATTAGGGGGGGGTAGGGGGGTATCCTAGACCTAAAGGGGGCTAACCCTAACTGACCTAACACTGTAACTGTCACAAACTGACACCATGCAGTAATCAGAAAAAAAAAAAAAAACCTGCTTGGTGTCAGTTTGTGACAGGGGGGGTGATTGGGGGGGATGGGGGGGTAATCGGGGGGGGATCGGGGGTGTAATGTGTGCCTGGCATATTCTACTGTGTGTGTGTGTGTTGTGCACTCACATTCCAGTCTTCTCTCCTCGGCGCCGGAACGGAAAATACCGAGCCGAGGAGAGATGACATAATTTCCTCTGCCTCTGTGTACAATACAGAGGCAGGGAAATGATACCTCCCCCTCACCACCGATCGCCGGGGGAGATTTGCCGACCGCCGCAGGCACCGGGGGGGGTCCGATCGGACCCCCCACCCGCGGGCAGGCAAGGATGTACATGTAAGCCCTTTTGCCTGCCCGTGCCGCTCTGAGGACGTATATGTTCGTGCGGCGGTCGGCAACTGGTTAAACTCCCTTCCGCGAAAGAATGTTATCCCTATTGTGGGGTCACCAGTACGGTATTTATAAATTGAAATCATATCCCCTCTCAAGTGTCTCTTCTCCAGCTAGAATAAGTTCAGTGCGCACAACCTTTCCTCATAATGAATATCCTCCAGACCCTTTATTAGCTTAGTTGCCCTTCTTTGTACTCGCTCCATTTCCAGTACGTTCTTCCTGTGGATTGGTGCCCAGAACTGGACAGCATACTCCAGGTGCGGCCGGACCAGAGTCTTGTAGAACAGGAGAATTATCATTTTATCTCTGGAGTAGATCCCCTTTTTAATGCATGCCAATATTCTGTTTGCTTTGTTAGCTCAGCAGCAGCTTGGCATTGCATGTCATTGCTGAGCCTATCATCTACTAGGACCCCCAGGTCCTTTTCCATCATAGATTCCCTCCAGAGGTTCTCCCCCCAGTGTATAGATTGCATTCATATTTTTGCCACCCAAATGCATTATTTTACATTTTTCTACATTAAACCTCATTTGCCATGTTGTTGCCTACCCCATTAATTTGTTCAGATCTTTTTGCAAGGTTTCTTCATCCTGCTGAGAATTATTGCCCTGCTTAGCTTGGTAGCGTCTGCAAATACAGAGATTGAACTATTTACCCCATCCTCCAGGTCATTTATGAACAAAATAAATAGGATTGGCCCCAGCACTGAACCCTGGGGGACCCCACTACCCACCTCTGACCATTCCGAGTACACCCCATTTATCACCACCCTCTGAACTCGCCCTTGTAGTCAGTTTTCAATCCATGTACTCACCCTATGGTCCATGCCAATGTACCATATTTTGTACAGTAAATGTTTATGGGGAACTGTGTCAAATGCTTTCGTAAAATCCAGATACACCACATCTATGGGCCTTCCTTTATCTAGATGGCAACTCACCTCCTCATAGAAGGTTAATAGATTGGTTTGGTAAGAACAATTTTTCATGAATCCATGCTGATTACTGCTAATGATAACATTCTTGTTACTAAAATCTTATATATAGTCCCTTATCATCCCCTCCAAGAGCTTGCATACTATTGATGTTAGGCTAACTGGTCTGTAATTCACAGGGATATATTTTTGGCCCTTTTTAAATACTGGTGCTACATTGGATTTTCTCTAATTACCTGGTACCATTCCAGTCAGTAGACTGTCAGTAGGGATGAGCCGAACACCCCCCGGTTCGGTTCGCATTAGAACACGCGAACAGGCAAAAAATTTGTTCGAACACACGAACACCGTTAAAGTCTATGGAACACGAACATGAATAATCAAAAGTGCTCATTTTAAAGGCTTATATGCAAGTTATTGTCATAAAAAGTGTTTGGGGACCTGGATCCTGCCCTAGGGGACATGTATCAATGCAAAAAGAAGTTTTAAAAATGGCAGTTTTTTTGGGAGCAGTGATTTTAATAATGCTTAAAGTGAAACAATAAAAGTGTAATATTCCTTTAAATTTCATACCTGGGGGGTGTCTATAGTATGCCTGTAAAGGGGCGCATGTTTCCCGTGTTTAGAACAGTCTGACAGCAAAATGACATTTCAAAGGAAAAAAAGTCAAATAAAACTACTCGCGGCTATAATGAATTGTCTGTCCGACAATACACATAAAAGTTCATTGATAAAAACGGCATGGGATTTCCCCACAGGGGAACCCTGAACCAAAAAAAAAATGCGTTGGGGTCCCCCTAAATTCCATACCAGGCCCTTCAGGTCTGGTATGGGTATTAGGGGAACCCCACGCCAATATTTTTAAAAAAATGGCGTGGGGGTCCCCCTGAAAATATGGATTTTAAGGGGTACCCCGTGCCAAAATTTAAAAAAATGGCGTGGGGTCCCCTCAAAAATCCATACCAGACCCTTATCCGAGCACGCAATCTGGCAGGCCGCAGGAAAAGAGGGGGGGTGAGAGAGTACCCCCCTCCTGAACCGTACCAGGCCATGTGCCCTCAACATTGGGAGGGTGCTTTGAGGTAGCCCCCCAAAGCACCTTGTCCCCAAGTTGATGGGGAGAAGGGCCTCATCTCCACAACCCTTTCCCGGTGGTTGTGGGGGTCTGCGGGGGGGCTTATCAGAATCTGGAAGCCCCACCCCCCCGTGTGAATTGGTAATGGGGTACAAATGTACTCTACCATTTCACAAAAAGAGTGTCAAAAAGGTTAAAAACACAAGAGATGGTTTTTGACAAGTCCTTTATTAATTTCTTCTTCTTTCGGCTTCTGCTTCCATCTTCTTTCTTCTGGTGTTCTTTTGGTGTTCTTCTTCTTCCGCCATCTTCTTCTTCATCTTCTTCTTCTCCATCTTCCTCTTCCTCTGCTCTTTTCGGCCCGCATCTTCCTCCAGGCTTCTTCTCCGCTCCGTCTGCACGATCCACCTCAGTGGAAGTCTTCAGCCGTGTGACGCTTTGCTTCTTCTGGCATTTCTTATATAATGTAGGGTGGGGCCACCCAGTGACTCCGCCCTCCTCTGATGCACGGGGAATTCACGGGACTTCCCTGAGGCTTTCCCCATGTTGTCAGAGGGGGCGGGGTCACCCGGTTACGTTAAGACTCCCACTGAGGCGGATCGTGCAGACAGAGTGGAGAAGAAGCCTGGAGGAAGATGCGGCACGAGAAGAGCGGAGGACGAAGAAGATGGAGAAGAAGAAGGTGATGAAGAAAATGGAGGAAGAAGAAGAACACCGAAAGAACACCTTTTTGACACTTTTTTGTGAAATGGTAGGGGTACATTTGTACCCCATTACCAATTCACACAGGGACGGGGTGGAAATTGGGACTGGGGGTCCCCTTGTTAAAGGGGGTTTCCAGATTCCGATAAGCCCCCCGCCCGCAGACCCCCACAACCACTCGACAAGGGTTGTGGGGATGAGGCCCTTCTCCCCATCACCAGGGGGACAAGGTGCTTTGGGGGGCTACCTCAAAGCACCCTCCCAATGTTGAGGGCATGTGGCCTGGTACGGTTCAGGAGGGGGGCTGCTCTCTTGTCCCCCCTCTTTTCCTGCAGCCTGCCAGGTTGCGTGCACGTATAAGGGTCTGGTATGGATTTTTGGGGGGACCCCATGCCATTTTTTTTTAAACTTTGGCATAGGGTTCCCCTTAAAATCCATACCAGACCTGAAGGGTCTGGTATGAATTTTGAGGGGGACCCCCACGCCATTTTTTTTTATTTTGGCGCGGGGTTCCCCTTAATATTCATACCAGACCTGAAGGGCCTGGTATGGAATTTAGGGGGGCCCCACGCCATTTTTTTAAAAATTTTGGCACGGGGTTCCCCTTAATATCCATACCAGACCTGAAGGGCCTGGTATTGAATTTAGAGAGACCCCCACGCATTTTTTTAAATTTTGGTTCGGGGTTCCCCTGTGGGGAAATCCCATGCCGTTTTTATCAATGAACCTTTATGTGTATTGTCGGACCGACAATTCATTATAGCAGCTAGTAGTTATAAATGACTTTTTTCCTTTGAAATGTCATTTTGCTGTCAGACTGTTCTAAACACAGGAAGCATACGCTCCTTTACAGGCATACTATAGACACCCCCCAGGTACGAAATTTAAAGGAATATTACACTTTTATTGTTTCACTTTAAGCATTATTAAAATCACTGCTCCCGAAAAAACAGCCGTTTTTAAAACTTCTTTTTGCATTGATACATGTCCCCTGGGGCAGGACCCAGGTCCCCAAACACTTTTTTATGACAATACCATGCATATAAGCCTTTAAAAATTAGTACTTTTGATTTTTCCCATAGGCTTTTAAAGGGTGTTCCGCGGCTTTTGAATTTGACGCAAAAACCCCAAATTGTTCGCTGTTCGGCGAACTGGCGAACAGCTGATGTACGAGTCGAACTCATGTTTGACTTGAACTCGAAGCTCATCCCTAACTGTCAGTAAAGATTAGGGGTACTGGTCTGGCAATTACTTGACTGAGTTCCCTAAGTACCCTCGGATGCAAGCCATCTTGTCCCGGTGTTTTATTAATATTAAGTTTCCCAAGTCTAATTTTAATTCTGTCCTCTGTTAACCATGGACGTGCTTCCTGTGATGTGTCATAAGGATAAACACTGCAGTTTTGGTTACTGAAGCCCCTTGATTCCCTCGTGAAGACTGAGGAGAAGAATAAATTCAATACCTTCGCCATCTCCCCATCCTTTGTAACCAGATGTCCTTCCTCATTCTTTATGGGGCCAATATGGTCTGTCCTCCTTTTTTACTGTTTACATACTTAAAGAATTTCTTGGGATATTTTTTGCTCTCCTCAGCTATGTGTCTTTCGTGTTCTATCTTAGCCGCCCTAATTGCACCCTTACATTTCTTGTTGCATTCTTTATAAAGTCTGAATGCTGATGATGATCCCTCAACCTTGTATTTATGAAGGCCTTCTCCTTTGCTTTTATATGCATTTTTACATTGTAGTTAAGCCATCCAGGACTTTTGTTCACTCTTTTAAATTTATTACTCAATGGGGTGCACTGGCTAATGCCTTTATTTAATATGCTCTTAAAGCAAACCCATCTCTCCTCAGTTCTTTGTTCCTAAGATTTTATCCCAATTCATGCCTTCTAACAAGGTTTGTAGTTTAGGGAAGTTGGCTCTTTTGAAATTTAGTGTCTTTGTAGTCCCCCTATGTTTCTCATTTGTGCGATTTATACTGAAGCCAATTGACCTGCGATTGCTGTTTTCTAAATTGCCTCGTATTTCCATTGTAATCTGTTAAAATTAAGTATTTTCTGTATGCGACTATTCAACCTTTTTATTACCAAGTTTAAACAAAAGCCTTGCACTGAGACAGCAAGATGGACCTCTATACCGGGATTTATTTACAATTTCTAATATTATATATGCTCTGTACCTATTCCAGCAGTTTAACCTCAATTGTTTGGATTTTAATAGTGATCACACGGACGCCCCGGGCACCTCTCATTTTTACCATTTCATCAATTGTGGGTTTTGATTGGAGCCCTATTGGTATAAGTCTATTGTTGCCTCTTTTGGTTTGAGATTATCATCTGTTAGGCACTCATTCTCTTCCACCAGCGCAGTCTGCTCCACGGCCGGTACACCTTGCAGTGACTGAGCCGTTGGCAGCCCAAATGCCGGATCTGGCGACTGCACAATGCGCATGGCATCACTTCTGCCTTTTGGATTCCAAGCATGCACATTAGCATCCAAATTTGCGTCTGCGTTCCGGAAGTGCTATCAGACCCTTCCGGAATGGGGGAGGGAGATATGAATGCGGCAGACGATGCCATTCTCTGTCAGAGGGCTCGCTTGAGAGAGAGTTTACATCTCTCCTCACCCTCCATACTTCTCGATTCCTCTTCACGGATAGGTAAGCTCAGCATATTGCCCCATTTGGGCTCTTTATCTCAGATGATTTGTGGCCCAATATCTATTCACTATATATATTATCTAATGAAGCCTCCATCACTTGAATTGTCTTATAGGCTCTTTCTATTTAATCTTGATACCCTTTCATACAAGGGAGCTAAACCTTTGGGTACTTCCAGTGGAGAGATATCCGAACGGATTTGGATTTCACCATCTAAAGCCTCTGGTGGCAATTTATATATTAATATAAATATATTTCTTTTATAGGATATATGTGACTTTTATCCACATCTCCCCCCTGTGGTCACTTTATTCAAAAGCTTACCGCTTTTGTGATTCATTCTTATCCACTTATACCTTGTAGGTCCATCCGTGTTTCAATCTGCATTATATTCATAAACATTCACTGATTGTAAAGCATTTTTGCTAAATTTAATAAAAACTGTACCTTTGTATACCTATATTTTGATTGATGTATTTAGCTTTATTTAAAATTAAGTAATTTATTCCTATTTTGTTGTTTTCTTTACTATTTTCTTTTAGTAATCAATTCATACAGCACTCTAGAATCTCCTGAAGAAGCTCATTCAAAGCGAAACATGTAGAGCGGTAGTGTCTGTATTTGTATATGAAATGAATTTGAAATGCAACAAGGAATTCTTTTACAATAATATTTTTATTGATATTAATAAAATATATTAAAAAACAATATTTTCCTTCTTTTAACACCTTTAAAGTCCCACGGTTTTCCTTTTTCTATGTACTTTTTATAAAAATTGGGATGTGGTGTCTACTGTGATCTCGTTGCCCTCGCCTTTTTTATTACAACTAAGAGTGTTTGATCCCTATAATTTGGGATCCATCCCTTCTGGTAAGAGGCTTAATTTTCATCTGTTGTGAGAGAACATACTGTAAAAAAGCATGGATATTCACGACTCTACACAAGAGCACCTATGGACTAATTATTTGAATATTTATGTGGACTATATTTTTGTCAAATTTTTCTTTCATATTTAGGATTGCGCACTTATTGGTATATATATGTTTGAATTGAGTATTTAGATTCACGAGTAGAAGCACCTACACAATTTTTAATTTTCTGAATCTTTAGGGTAAGCGCAAGATCTTTATCTTACATATCTATGCTGTGAAACCCATGGATTATGTTTTCTGGAACTTTGTGTGAACTTACCTTTAAATAAAATGGAGCCAACAAGCCCTTAAACAGATATATTTTGCGTGGACTGTACGTGCTAGTGAGGGCTACACTTGAGATATGTATATACAGTGTATATACTATATATATATATATATATATATATATATATATATATATATATATATATATATATATATATATATATCTTTTCATGTGACAACACTGAAGAAATTACACTTTTCTACAATGTAAAGTAGTGAGTGTACAGCTTGTATAACAGTGTAAATTTACTGTCCCCTCAAAATAACTCAACACAGCCATTATTGTCTAAACTGCTGGCCACAAAAGTGAGTAAAACCCCTAAGTAAAATTGCCCAAAGTGTCAATATTTTCTGTGGCCACCATTATTTTCCACAATGCCTTAACACTCTTGGGCATGGAGTTCACCAGAGCTTTACAGGTTGCCCCTAGAGTCTTCTTCCACTCCTCCATGATGACATCACAGAGCTGGTGGATGTTAGAGACCTTGAGCTCCTCCACCCAGTGGCGTAGCTAGCACATCTGGCACCCGGGGCTGGATATTTTCTTGCACCCCCCCATAAGAAAAATGGTATGTAGCAATATAGCAGTGCCATGACAAAACTGTGGATGTGGTCAGATTGCATCAATAGTGGGATGAGCTTAAAGGACCATATGCTTTAATGACTGTGCCACAAGTGAGTATGTATCAGACAGTACAAACCTCAGTGCTCTAATTTTAACAAAATAAAACTGTTCTATTGCATATCCTATACTACACATAGCTAACCTTAAAGTGATATTAAAGTCCTGTTTTTTTTCTAAATAATAAACATGTTATACTTACCTGCTCTGTGTAGTGGTTTTGCACAGAGCAGCTTGGATCCTCCGCTTCTTGAGTCCCTCGCCGGCACTCCTGGCCCTTCCCTCTTTCTGGGTGCCCCCACAGCAAGCAGCTTGCTAAGGGGACACACAAGCAGACACGCTCCTAAACTGCGGCTCTGTGTGTCCATTCACACATGTAGCCATGGCTCGACTCCGCTCCCTCCCTCTGATTGACTCACTGGCTGTGATAGACAGCAGTGGGAGCCAATAGCTCCCACTGCTGCCAAAAGCCAATCAGGAGTGTGGGTCCACAGACAGCCAAAGCTCTTGTGGACATCTCTGGATCGAGAGGGGGCTCAGGTAAGAATTAGGTTGGGCTGGGGGAGCTTCTGCACACAGAAGATTTTTTACCTTCATGCATAGAATGCATGAAGATTAAAAAGCTTGTGCCTTTACAACCACTTTAACAAAGAATGTGCTGAACTTAGAATGCAGTAGTCAGGAGTTAGAAATGTAAAACGCAGTGAGGGGAATTTATCAAAACTGGTGCAGTCAGAATCTGTAACAGCTGTGCATGGCAACCCATCAGCTTCTATCTTCAGCTTGTTCAGCTTTAAAAATGAAAGCTATGAGCTGATTGGTAGCCATGCACGGCTGCTCCAAATTCTGTCTGCTCTAGTTTTGATAAATTCTCCTAAGGGCTCATTCAGACAGGTGCTGAGACAGGTCCTGTATGCTGTGCCATTTTTTTCTGCTTTTGCGTCCACCAGAGAGCTTCCCTTATAGAAGTGGGTTCACAGATCCAAATGCAGACACTGTGCGTTTGGATACATGCATTCCTTCCTAACTGCATGTCAAATTATGACATTCGACTATGTCCATGCAGCTTCTGTGCCCCAATTGACTTTGACTGGACTGCCTACACAAGGATGCACAGGACACCATGCATCCCCACGAGATACATGGCCATCACACTGGGCATGGAGGCATATGCCCAATGTGAATGAGGCCTAATTGTCGTCATGTGGACCGAATAGCGTGAAAGAGGAGATGTAATTAAAAGAGAAGTATCGGAATTTGATTTATGGATCATACTTACCTAGGTAGATGCTGCATCTGTCCATCGCCAGCTCTAAGGCTGAGAACCGAGTAATCAAACAGCCAATCACTCAGTTCTCAGTGCTCCCTGGGTAGAAAGCTAGTGGCTGTCAGTCTCTGGCTCTCTGCTTCCCCCACCCCCGTTGCTCACTGAAACACTGGGCTGTGGAGGTGCAGGAATGGCCAGCTCAGCCTCTCAGTGGCTTGCTGAGAGGCTGAGCTGGGTTCAGGTCCAGGCATGTGAGTGGATCCCACCCATATGGTTGTGATCTTTTCCCAGCCTGGACCGACACTGTGACATCACCTGACAGCAGGCTTGCACGCTGTCAGCTGAAAATGGGTCACAGGAGTGCAAAGCAATCCTCACTGCTGTGATCAACAGGAGAAGTACAACCAAACAGGCTTTGGCTGTACTTCTCCTTTAATAAATCTATCACACAACCTGTCTCTCTGCTCCTATTTGGCATCACTTGTGACAATTGATAAATGTCCCCGTTTACATTGTGAACTTACCCTCCAGGGCCCAGCAGGCTCTTCCTCTTTCCTCTCCAGAGGGCACCCTCTTTCCTAGTCCAGAGGGCCTCCACGATCCCGCCCTCATAGTCCAGGGCCTCCAGACACCTGCTTCCCTAATCCAGGGCCCCCAGACACCCCCTCTTCTTATCGGGGACCTCCAGGCAAACCCTCACCTAGTCCAGTATCTCCTTTGTACCCCATCCAGGGGCCTTGGCCATAACAACCACCATTTCCCAGTCAATGGTCATCTCTGCACCCACCCCCCTAGTCCAGGGTCTCCTTTGCACTCCTCTCCTAGTCCAAGACCTCCTTTACAGCCCCCCAAAAGTTAAGAGCTTCCTCTGCACCCTGCTCTCCGAACCCAGGTCCTTTATCAACCCCACTTTTCAAGTCCAGGGCCTCCGGTGTACTCGCCTCCTAGTCCAGGGCCTCCTCTGCAGCCCACCATCCAGGGCCTTCTTTAAAGCCTTCCCTTCTCTGGGATGCCTTACGCAAAAAAGACATAGGCTGTTTGGGTACTGGGCAGGACTAGATGTGTCACAGGGGGTAGGCGCCCCCCCCTCAGTGTTGGCCCTGCCTCTACCTTCTGTTTGAGGATGCCCCACAGATGCTCAATAGGGTTTAGGTCTGGAGACATGCTTGGCCAGTCCTTCATCTTTACCCTCAGCTTCTTTAGCAAGGCAGTGATCATCTTAGAGGCATGTTTGTGGTCGTTATCATGTTGAAATACTGCCCTGCGGCCCAGTCTGTAAAGGGAAGGGCTCATGCTCTACTTCAGTATGTCAAAGTACATGTTGGTATTCATGGTTCCCTCAATGAACTGTAGCTCCCCAGTGCCGGCAGCACTCATGCAGCCCCAGACCATGACACTATCACCACCATGCTTGACTGTAGGCAAGACACACTTGTCTTTGTACTCCTCACCTGGTTGCCGCCACACACGCTTGACACCATCTGAACCAAATAAGTTTATCTTGGTCTCATCAGACCACAGGCCATGGTTCCAGTAATCCATGTCATTAGTCTGCTTTTCTTCAGCAAACTGTTTGCGGGCTTTCTTGTGTATCATCTTTGGAAGAGTCTTCCTTCTGGGACAACAGCTATGCAGACGAATTTGATGCAGTGTGTGGCGTATGGTCTGAGCACTGACAGACAGACCCCCCACCCCTTCAACCTCTGCAGCAATGCTGGCAGCACTCATATGTCCATTTACCAAAGACAACCTCTGGATATGACGCTGAGCTTGTGCATTCAACTTCTTTGGTCGACCATGGTGAAGTCTGTTCTGAGTGGTACCTGTCCTTTTTACCTATTTTGTTACATTGCAGCCTTTAGTTCAATGTTTTTTTTAATCTGAATTATATGTGATGGATCAGAACACAAAGGTCTAAGTTGGTGATGTAAAATTTGAAAAATATATACATAAAACTATTTTTCAGAAATAAAAAACTGATAATTGGCATGTGCATATCTATTCACCCCCTTTGTTATGAAGCCCATAAAAAGCTCTGGTGCAACCAATTACCTTCAGAAGTCACATAATTTGTGAAATGATGTCCACCTGTGTGCAATCTAAGTGTCACATGATCTGTCATTACATATACACACCTTTTTGAAAGGCCCCAGAGGATGAAACACCTAAGCAAGAGGCACCATTAACCAAACACTACCATGAAGACCAAGGAACTCTCCAAACAAGTAAGGTTTAGGTTCTAAAAAAATATCCAAATCTTTGATGATCCCTAGGAGCACCATCAAATCTATTATAACCAAATGGAAGAAATATGGCACAACAGCAAACTTGCCAAGAGATGACCACACAACAAAACTCACGGACCAAGCAAGGAGGGCATTAATCAGAGAGGCAGCAGAGAGACCCAAGGTAACCCTGGAGGAGCTGCAGAGTTCCACAGCAGAGACTGGAGTATCTGCACATAGGACGACAATAAGCCGTACGCTCTCTTGACTTGGGCTTTATGGAAGAGTGGCCAGAAAAAAGCCATTACTTTCAGCAAAAAACAAAATGGCACGTTTTGAGTTTGCAAAAAGGCATGTGGGAGACTCCAAAAATGTATGGAGGAAGGTGCTCTAGTCTGATGAGACTAAGATTGAACTTTTTGGTCATCAAAGAAAACGCTATGTCTGGCGCAAACCCAACACATCACATCACCCAAAGAACACCATCAGTATCATGCTATGGGGATGTTTTCCAGCACTCGGGACTGGGAAACTGGTCGGAGTTGAGGGAAAGATGAATGGTGCTAAATACAGGGATATTCTTGAGCAAAACCTGTACCACTATGTGTGTGATTTGAGGCTAGGACGGAGGTTCACCTTCCAGCAGGACAATGACCCCAAACACTCTGCTAAAGCAACACTTGAGTGGTTTAAAGGGAAACGTGTAAATGTCGTGGAATGGCCTAGTCAAAGCCCAGACCTCAATCCAATAGAAAATCTGTGGTCAGACTTATAAATTGCTGTTCACAAGCGCAAACCATACAACTTGAAGGAGCTTGAGCAGTTTTGCAAGGGTGGAAAGGGCAAAAATCCCAGTGGTAGAATGTGGCAAGCTCTTCAAAGTGGGAATGTTCTGTAAATTAAATGATGCAAATCCTCAAACAATCCATGTTAATTCCAGGTTGTGAGGCAACAAAACACGAAAAATGCTAAGGAGGGTGAATACTTTTGCAAGGCACTGTATATATATATATATATATATATATATATATATATATATATATCTATCTACGAAAAAGGTTCTTTATGATCTTTTTTTGCATTGTATAACTGTAAATTCATTAGATTTGTTAGAGGAAGTATTTTATGTTCAACTATCAAACAAACAGCAATTCAATTAATACTTGCAAGCTCCTAGGCTAAAAATGTACAAGCATTGGAGAGCTCCTGATTGCGTTTCCAAGGCTTAATAAATGTCCATTCCAGCCAACATTTGACTGTGTCTAAGCCTGCCTTTCAAGCTGTGTCTGATTTTAGGATGGTCCACACATTATTTTGTTTATTTATTGACCTTTTCGTGAATGAGTAAGAAAACAGCATGAATCCTGGCTTCCATGCTATAGCAATATAACAGATAACTAGTCAAAAGCTAAAAGCAAATGTGTATTGAACCAAGTTCTTCAGGATGACCATAAGTTGCTTTTAAAACATTCTGGACTAGAAACAGCGTACTATTTGTTGCAAAACCGGACTCTGCTAGCCATGGAGTTAAGCCAGGAGCAAGAAACACTGCACTATCTGTGCTGGACTCACTGGTCACTGCTGGCATTTAGGAAGCATTTTTTTGGGCCTCATTGCCTCTTCACATTCACCTCATGACTCAGCAATGCCAGTACAGGAAATTTAACATTTAAGCATAAACCACACATTAAAGACATTTCTTCTTTTTTATTGTAAACATGAACCCAACTGTTATCATTTCCAGAAAACTAAACATCTACATAGATACATCAAAGAGCACATTGCAAGCTTTGCTTTGTCTGAAAAGGAAAAACAAAATGAAAAAAGAAACCGTTATGAAAAATACTAATGAGCAAGGTAAATCTGTACTTGAAGGCGTCAGCAGAAACCATGATGTACTGCAATTATCTGATTGAAGGAAGGAAAATACACAAATCTTTCCTCTATATGTGTAGTAAATAAGAGCTCAGCTAATTTCATGCTGATAAAATTGCTTTGAGGTTAAGCATTGTAGCTCTACCCTCATAGGGGCCACAGATATTAACTGGTTCTTCTCTAAAAGTATGCAGGCTGCCCCCCCAAAGCATGCAGCAGTCTACACACACCAACTCCAATAACAGTCTAGAGGATATCTTTTTTAAGAATTATTGCTTGAATAAACTTTAACAGGAGAGGGGTTCTTCAACATGCTTATCGCTTAGGGGTTGCTTTACTAAAACTGGAAAGTGAAAAATCTGGTGCAGCTTTGCATAGAAAGCAATCAGTTTTCTGTTTTTTTCTTTTGTCAAAGCTTAATTGACCAAGCTGAAGTTAGAAGCTGATTGGCTACCATGCAGATCTGCACCAGATGTTGCACTCTCCAGTTTCAGTAGATCAACCCCTTAGTAATTGGAGGACAATCTTCTCCTTAAGTAATTATGGGTGTTGGAAAGTTTAAAGTGATTGTAAGGGTTAGTTTTTTTTTTATTAAACAAGAAACATATCATACTTACCTCCACTGTGCAGCTTGTTTTGCACAGAGTGGCCCCAAACCTCGTCTTCTGGGGTCCCCCGGCAGCTCTCCTGGCTTCTCCCCGCATCAGATAACCCCCTAGTGGAAGCGCTTCCCCGAGGGAATTACCTTGCAGGCGCACTCCTGAGAATGTATGACTCGGCCCTGCCCCCGGCGCCCACGTCATGGGATTTGATTGACAGCAGCGGAAGCCAATGGCTGCGCTGCTATCAATCTATCCAATTCAAGAGCTGAGAACCCCGGGCAGAGAGACAGCGTGTCTGCAGCAGGTCAAGTTCCAGGGCTCGGGTAAGTAAAACGGTGGAGGGGGGGCTGGGGAGCCGGTCACTGCCAGGTGTTTTTTCACCTTAATGCATAGGATGCATTAAGGTGAAAAATCACAAAGGTTTATAACCCCTTCAAGCTGATTACTTGTATCTCCCTACCTAAGCTCTGGATGCTTCTTGCAGATTCAGGAGTAAACAATCAAACTCCCAGCCTGTGAAGCCCTGAAAAGACCAGGACAAATGATCACTGCTGCCTTGATTACAGAAGGAGCCAAAAACTAAATTTACCTAGCATCCTGTGCTAGATATGCTAATATATATAGCTATAGATATATATAGATATATCTATATATATCTATATATATACCTATACAACTACTGGCCACTTTATTAGGTACACCTGTTCAATTGCTTGGTAACACAAATTGCTAATCAGCCAATCGCATGGCAGCAACTCAATGCATCTAGGTATCTAGATGTGGTGAAGATGACCTGCTGAATTACAAACCGATCATCAGAATGGAGAAGAAAGGGGTTGTTGGTGCCAGATGGGCTGGTCTGGGTATTTCAAAAACCGCTGATCTACTGGGATTTTCACCAACAACCATCTCTAGGGTTTACAGAGAATGGTCAGAAAATGGGAAAATATCCAATGAGTGGCAGTTGTGTGGATGAAAATGCCTTGTTGATGTCAGAGGTCACAGGAGAATGGGCAGACTGGTTTGAAATGATAGAAAGGCAACAGTAACTCAAATAACCATTTGTTACAACCAAGATATGCAGAATACCATCTCTGAATGCACAACACATCAAAACTTGAAGTAGAGTGGCTACAGCAGCAGAAGACGGCACCGGGTGCCCCTCTTGTCAACTAAGAACAGGAAATTGAGGCTACAATTCACACAGGTTTTTTAAAAAAATTGGACAATAGAAGATTGGAAAAATGTTGCCTAGACTGGTGAGTCTGAATTTCAGCTGCAGCATTCAGATGGTAGAATCAGAATTTGGCGTAAACAACATGAAAACATGGATCCTGCCTTGTATCAACAATTCAGGCTGGTGGTGGTGGTGTAATGGTGTGGGGAATATTTTCTTGGCACACTTTGGGCACCTTAGTACCAATTGAGCATCTTTTAAACACCACGGCCTACCTGAGTATTGTTGCTGACCATGTCCATCCCTTTATGACTACGGTGTACCCATCTTCTGATGGCTACTTCCAGCAGGATAATGCACCATGTCAAAAAGCTCAAATCATCTCAAACTTGTTTCTTGAACATGACAATGAGGTCACTGTACTCCAGTGGCCTCCACAGTCACCAGATCTCAATCCAATAGAGCACTTTTGGGATATGGTGGAATGGGAGATTCGCATCATGGATGTGCAACCACCAAATCTTCAGCAACTGCGTGATGCTATCATGTGAATATGGACCAAAATCTCTGAGGAATATTTCCAAAACCTTGTTGAATCTATGCCACAAAGAATAATGGCAGTTATGAAGGCAAAAGGGGTCCAACCCGTTATTAGCAAGGTGTACCTAATAAAGTGGCTGGTGAGTGTACACCCCCCTTGGCTTTTTACCTATTTTGTTACATTACAGCCTTTAGTTCAATGTTTTTTTAATCTGAATTATATGTGATGGATCAGAACACAATAGTCTAAGTTGATGAAGTAAAATTAGAAATATATATACATAAAACTATTTTTCAGAAATAAAAAAATGATAATTGGCATGTGCGTATGTATTCACCCCCTTTGTTATGCAGCCCATAAAACGCTCTGGTGCAACCAATTACCTTCAGAAGTCACATAATTTGTGAAATTATGTCCACCTGTGTGCAATCTAAGTGTCACATGAACTGTCATTACATATACACACCTATTTGAAAGGCCCCAGAGGCTGCAACACCTAAGCAAGAGGCACCACTAACCAAACACTGCCATGAAGACCAAGGAACTCTCCAAACAAGTAAGGAACAATGTTGTTGAGAAATACAAGTCAGGGTTAGGTTATAAAAAAATATCCAAATCTTTGATGATCCCTAGGAGCACCAACAAATCTATCATAACCAAATGGAAGGAATATGGCACAACAGCAAACCTGCCAAGAGACGACCACACAACAAAACTCATGGACCTGGCAAGGAGGGCATTAATCAGAGAGGCAGCACAGAGACCTAAGGTAACCCTGGAGGAGCTGCAGAGTTCCACAGCAGAGACTAGAGTATCTGTACATAGGACGACAATAAGCCGTACACTCCATAGAGTTGGGGCTTTATGGCAGAGAGGCCAGAAGAAAGCCATTACGTTCAGCAAAAAACAAAATGGCACTTTTGAGTTTGGGAAAAGGCATGTGGGAGACTCCAAAAATGTATGGAGGAAGGTGCTCTGGTCTGATGAGAATAAAATTGAACTTTTTGACCATCAAAGAAAAACGCTATGTCTGGCACAAACCCAACACATTACATCACCCAAACACCATCCCCACTGTGAAACATGGTGGTGGCAGCATCATGCTGTGGGGATGTTTTTCAGCAGTCGGGACTGGGAAACTGGTCAGAGTTGAGGGAAAGATGGATGGTGCTAAATACAGGGATATTCTTGAGCAAAACCTGTAGCATTCTGTGTGTGAATTGAGGCTAGGATGGAGGTTCACCTTCCAGCAGGACAATGACCCCAAACACACTGCTAAAGCAACACTTGAGTGGTTTAAGGGGAAACATATAAATGTGTTGGAATGACCCAGTCAAAGCCCAGACCTCAATCCAATAGAAAATCTGTGGTCAGACTTAAAGATTGTTGTTCACAAGCGCAAACCACCCAACTTGAAAGAGCTGGAGCAGTTTTGCAAGGAGGAATGGGCAAAAATCCCAGTGGTAAGATGTGGCAAGCTCATAGAGACTTATCCAAAGCGACTTGGAGCTGTGATAGCCGCAAAAGGTGGCTCTACAAAGTATTCACTTTAGTGGGGTGAATAGTTATGCACATTGACTTTTTCTGTTATTTTGTCCTATTTGTTATTTTCTTCACAATAAAAAAAAAACATCTTCAAAGTTGTGGGCATGTTCTGTAAATTAAATGATGCAAATCCTCAAACAATCCATGTTAATTCCAGGTTGTGAGGCAACAAAACACGAAAAATGCTAAGGAGGGTGAATACTTCTGCAAGGCACTGTATATCCCTTGGTTCAAGTGGTAAGGTATTCTTGCTATAGTTTCCATCTCTCTCACCTCTCCTGCTACAAAATAAGTGTAACAGTAATACACCTCCTGTATTAGAGTGCCCTCACTCTGGAGAAATAAGCACAATGGGCACGTTTGGACAGCAGCTTTGTCAGTCTGGGGGGAGGGGAGTGTTAGATGTACTAGCAGATTTAAATACATTTAAATTGAAGCCACACTCCAGCTAATACATTATAATCATTTACAGCAAACAGTTTTTTTAGATAAAGGTTTTACATAAATAAAAGCTGGTCATTTTAAGTACCCCTGCCAGTGTTAAATGGTTTGTCTCAACCCTGCAACTGCAAAAGAGTGTGTTCTGTTGAAAAACAAAAACTTAATGGCCTGATCACCGGATGAAAATAGAAGAAAGAAAGCCTAAAAAGGAAACTAATGCAGCCATCATATTTAACAAATCCTAAGCTGCAATATAATAAATGTTTGCTTTTGGGTTTAATACTGCTTTAATTTCATTTTGTTTAAAAATAATAAGACTTCCAACAATAAAATAAGACTTATTGCTGATTGGTTTGCATCCAGAAGATGTTAGTAATAAAGCTTTATGTATCCTACTATGCATATAAATACATTTCTTAAAGTGGAACTTAACTGTATCTGAGCACAACAACATGAAAACTCGAATTCATTTTTAATATTCAAAAGAAAACTCCCCCATCCATGCTTTATTTTGTTGAGAATTGAAATTCCCTTTGAGAGCAGGGGCCAGGAAGCTGAAGTTACACTCTGCAGAGCTCAGTGAGGGGAGCTCTGAAAGCTGATTAGAAGGAAGGGACACACCCCCTCTCTCACAGCGCTGCTTAGGGGTATTGAAGTGATTGTGTTTTTCTGTTCCTCTCTCAATGCTAGAGGAAAGAAAAAAATCCTGGATGGCCGCACACCATAGAAGGCATCTTTATTGATATGAAGAAATAAATTCCAAATGCAGTCACCTCATGTACAGGGAGGAACAGGAAAGATAGCTAACATGTTTCACGCCCCATGATGGCGCTTATTCATAGCTGAATGATTAAAGTTTGATCATGGGTATATGTAGGGACTTCAGGTTTTGATAGCCAATCCAGAGATGGTCTCAAATAGAGACCTGCCCACATAATCAAACTCTAGAACGACACCCCAGAGGTAGGAGACACCTGGGATGTGAAGTTGAATTTTAAATCAAAAATTGAAGACAAGATAATATGACAATGTAATAATGCCTATAAAGGTCCGCCAAACTAAAAAAGTTTACTAAGTGAACCAATGCGCATATATATATGTATATACATGCGCTAGACACATGATTATTTTTAATGTTTGCATTATTCAACTTCTCCCATTGTGTACATCCATAACCTTGGGATGAAGACCATGATAAATACTAAAACAATATTAAACATTACCAAGTACAAAGTAACAACACTCATTTTCAAATCATAAATGATAAATAATCTCAAAGGAAAACTTGTGTATAAATGATGATAAACAAAATTCTTAAAAATGTAAAACATGCTGAAACCATACAAAATCGCAAAATCGCAAAATAACATATACAAGAAATTGATGTGAAAATACCAATAATCCTATTCCCAGCACCATCAATAATGTCTTGGTAACTGCATATATATACATATATACTCATCATCCTGAAATATATAAACCTAATTACATTTGAAAATTGTGCCAATAAAACCTTGATTTTCATTTTAAAATGATTATGTATAAATCATTATTCCCACATAAATCCATGCACTCAAGAAGAACGCAAGCCCCATTCAACGACGTCTGGAATCCATTCATATTGGATTCATAAACAAAAAATATATCTCAAATTTGCAACAAACGGCCAAGAAAAAAAGAGAAGAAAAAGACAGAAAATCGTCATCCGATGGGGAAGCATTTAAATGGTGCATGGAAAAGGTGGGAAAATAGAGAGGGACCCTAAAGGAGTTACGTGAACATCTTTTTAATAGACTAGCTATATGTGCTAAATAACGTAAACTGGTGGTCCAAAATTTATAGAGATCTATAAATATTACCTGGATGGTTATGCAAGGAACAGTAAACAAAGAGCAATGATCTCGTTGTACCTGTAATTGCTATGGGAAAGGTGGTCACGCTACTGATTTTCTCAGTTGAATCTCAAAGAACCCTAGAAAATCAACAGATATTGTGTGGATAGATGTGTAGGAGACATAGTCTCTCTATACTTGGTGCAATAACATGATTAAGATGATAATTTTGTTACAAAAGCGATAATTTAAACTTCCAGGCTCTAAGTAGATCACAAACAGCAATGGATCACCAAATATATATAAAATCGCAAAAAAATCACAAAAAAATCACAAAAAACGCACAAATCGCAAAAAGCCGCAGAATCACAAAATATCGCAAAAAATCGCAAAAAATCAAAAAACATCAAAGAAATCGAAAAAAACCATGGAAAAATACACATAATTGATAGCAAATCGGAAGAACAAAAAACAAAAATCGAAGTGAGAAATGGCCACTGACAAATATAAACCAGGGAGCATTACGTCATTTACTAAATAGATTTAGGCTAAGGTATCAAGATAGACACACATTTATGTGAGATATTGTGGGAGTCAATGTGACCTAAATCAATCAATATGTTATTTGGATTAAATTGGGGATACACATGGGCATAACACGGTGCGTATCTATTGATAAAAGTGGGACACGTCCCATTCAAAATTGAGGCCGGTGGGACGTCTAGTATTTAGATTAAAAATCCACCGAACTTCTTGTTTGCACAATATGCCAAATTTGTCCCCACCTCTAGGAGGTTTAACAATTTTTTCAGTGCCTTGAATGGTCAAGCTGGAAGTGTCCTTGAAATGAATATCAACCCAATAGCGAGCAATGTTAGTGGCATGTTCCTTCTCTATGTCATAGAGGTGATCGTAAAGACGATCCCTCAGTCTGCGAGTGGTCCTGCCAACATATTGAATAGAGCAAATGGTACATGTGATGACATAAACTATGTAACGCGTGTTGCAATTGATGAAGGACTGTATTTTATATGATTTGCCTGATGAAGTAGATGTGACAGTGTCACCACCTTTTATGAAGGGACAATATGTGCAAGACTGACCACCGCATCTGTATGTTCCCTTAAACTGCAGCCAATGAGCAGTTTGTTTTTTGCAAATGTAAAGGCTAGGGGACAAAATTCCACCTAAAGATGGTGCTTTCCTTGATACCGTACGTATGCCTTTATTTAAAATTTGAGAATAGATATGATTGTTAGACAACACCGGCAGATATTTGGTAACTATTTTCTTTATTTTATGAAATTCAGCACTGTACGGAGTGGAAAATGTTGGAACAAAATGGGATTTTTCTGATCTATTCCGTCTACTGTGGTTACTGGGTTTGTCCATTAGCAAATTGGCCCGAGGTGTTTTATTTGCAATGGACAAAGCCCTATTGATAGCTGACCTGGGGTAACCCCTAGCTTCAAATCTAGCTGACATATGTATGGCCTCCTGTTCAAAATCTATTTGTCTGGTGCATAGTCTTTTCAGCCTTAGAAATTGGCCCACTGGAATACCTTTGATGGTATGGGTCAGATGGCTAGAGTCTGCACGTAGAAGAGAATTACCCGCAGTGGGCTTTCTATAGAGATTTGAAATGATTTCATTGTTGTCTCCTGTGAGCTTAACATCTAGAAACTCTATAGACTTTGGTTCATGTTGTCCTGTAAATTTTAAATGTAAAGCATTATCATTCATATACTCCAACCATTGATCTAAACAGATGTGTGGCTCAGAGACAATGAACAGGAGATCGTCTATATATCGACAATAGAATGCAGTGTCTTTTTGACAGGGACTTTCAGGTCCAAAAATGCAGGACCTCTCCCACCATCCCATATACAAATTGGCCAGGGATGGTGAGAACTTAGCTCCCATAGAGGCCCCGCACTTTTGGAGGTAAAAGTCCCCGTCGAACATAAAAAAGTTATGTGTAAGGAGATATTCCAGGCACATGATAATGAACTCCTGTGAAGCCAGAGAGAAGTTTCCTGATCTCTTTAAGAAGAAGGATACCGCCTGTAGACCCAGGGCATGTGGAATTGAAGAGTACAGGTTGGAAACATCACATGTTATCCAACTATAATTTTCATTCCATGTTAAACCATTAAGTTTAGATAAAAGTTGTTTGGTGTCACGGAGGTGGCCTGGCAGCTCCACTACCAATGGTTGCAGTTGCTGGTCCACCCAATGACCCAATCTCTCATTTAGTGAGTCTATGCCTGCCACGATCGGTCTCCCTGTCAGGGGAGTTAACCCTTTGTGTAGTTTAGGGAGGTGGTGGAAAATTGGCATAACAGGAAACATAGGTATAAACATCTCCTTCTCTTTTTGTGTGAATAGACCCATTCGGACGGCTCGATCCAACAATGAGGAGAGCTCTGCCTTAAATGACTCAGTAGGGTCACCCCTTAATTTGCAATAGGTAGTGGTGTCCGATAGTTGTCGCATGGCCTCATCTCTGTATGTGGCCGCATTCATGACAACCACCGAACCCCTCTTGTCTGCACTTTTGATAACTATACTGTCATCTTTGCGTAAATTTTCAATAGACATTTTCTCATCAACAGATAAATTATCAACTGATTTTTTTTTAGATATTCCGTGCCAACAAGGTCAAATCCCTTTCAACCAGAGTTTGATATGTGTCCATGTCTTTGCCTCTAGAACTCACAGGATAAAAATCAGATTTCATCTTAAATGATACTGAACTGCAACAAACATCATTGTCATCCATATTAATATCTGATTCAATAACCAAGTCAGTGAGGTCCATTAAGGCGCACACATCTTTGAAAGACTGAGGAGAAGAAGAGGTAGACTTACCGATTGATGACTGGTCTGTTGGCAGGGGAATATCTGAATCTTCTGTTTCAGAAAAATAGTGTTTCTGTAGTGTTAATGTCCAAGCCAGTTTATTCACATCCAGAATTGTTCCAAATAAATTGAAATGGTTAGAGGGGCAGAAGTTTAAACCCCTTGAAAGCAATGTAATGTCTGTGGCCGATAGCGGTCTTCAGATAAATTTACCACATTGAAACTCTGGGTTATTTCCGTCCTCGCAGCTGATAGCGACTCTCGCTTATTTTTTCGGTGTCTTTGACCTCCCCTCCTCGTTTTCCATTTTTTCTTCTAGATCTCTTGTTTTGTCCTGTTCTGCCCGAGTTTAAAGACAATGTTTTATCTGTGTGTGTATAACCAGTAGATGAACTGGTATCTGGGGATGAATCCGATCCTGTCAGTGCCATAGTATCATAGGCTGGTTCTCCCTCGGTGTCTGAAAAGCTCACCCGTTCAATGCTAGTTTATCCTTCTATTCAGACATATTAAAAACACACATTGGGTCATTTTAAAACAGAATTCCAGGTATACATACGTACTATAGTGATTCTCCACTTCAACAGGAATTGGCCACGTATCTATGCATACATGCAGTATACATTTTTTTTGCATAGTTACGTGGCCAATTCCTGTTGAAGTGGAGAATTACTATAGTAGCTACCACTACTACAGTGATCATCGCTGTCTTCCGGGTTCCATGCTGAGTGGCTACCCTGCTGCATAGTAACCACAGGGGTTTGCCCGCTCAGCGTGGGCACCATTCAGTGAACGCCTTGTATTTTTCTCAATGAATATAAAGCATTCTCTGGCTGGATGAATTGGAGATTGTGAGGTCTCTATCTTGTTCAGTCAGATAACACTTTTAATGACAAAATGAATTCTCTGAATGACTTCTATGCCAAGCAAGCATTCCCATGTGTTCACTTTGCAGCAGGATAGTTGCTCAGCATGGAACCCGGAAGACTGCAAGGATCACCGTATTAGCTACTACCAGGGCTTTTTTTTTTTTAAACAATAGGTGCTGGAACTCAACCACGACCCCCCAAAACCCCTCCTCCCACACACACCCTCCAAATCACATCAAATAGTGGGTGTGGTCATATTTCACAAACAGTAGATGGGTCTTAAAGGGGCATTAAATATCAGGATTGCATTACATACAGAGTGCAGAGTTCATGGGGGTTACACACAGAGTGCAGAGCTGTCACTTGTAAACACAGAAACCAGACTTCTGTGTTTACAAGTGATTGTAGTGAGCAGGCACCAAATGGTCTGAGTCAGAGGTGGTGGAACTAAGTTCCACCAAGTTCCCCTTGAAAAAAAGCCCTGGCTACTACAGTGATTCCACTCTTCAACAACTCCCAATGTGGACCAACTTTACGATGCAATAAGAAAATACATAGAATTCAATGTCATGCTATGGAACCCCTTGTTTGCAATCAACCCATTTGTACACATTGGTATTTGCACATATTGGACCTTTAAATATCCACTAGAGGGATAATATACAAATCTGCCTCTTAAGTTCAATCGTGCAAATAAGCAACAGCAAGAAGGTAAAAATGTGAAATTCACATCAGAAATTTCCTTTCTGGTTAGCTTTTACAATAATGCAGTTTACTGAAAATAGTACACCATAATTTCCACAAATGCCGCGTACACACGGTCGGAATTTCCAACAACAAATGTTCGATGTGAGCTTGTTGTCGGAAATGTGTAGGCTTCATCGGACGTTTGTTGTCGGAATTTCTAACAACAAAAATTTGAGAGCTGGTTCTCAAATTTTCCGACAACAAAACCGTTGTCGGAAATTCCGATTTTGTGTACACAATTCCAACGCACAAAATTCCACGCATGCTCGGCATCAAGCAGATCGAACCGCACTGGCTATTGAACTTAATTTTTCTCGGCTTGTCATACGTGTTGTACGTCACCGCGTTCTTGACGTTCGGAATTTCCAACAACATTTGTGCGACCGTGTGTATGCAAGACAAGTTTGAGCCAACATCCGTCAGAAATAAATCCATGGATTTTGTTGTCGTAATGTCCGATCGTGTGTACACGGCATAAGTGATAGAGTTAGTATTCCGTGTATAAACAGGGTTATGCTGATTATAAAAGTAGAGGCGTTCTTTAATCTGGAAGAAATTAAAAACTGGATCACACAGTGAAAAGTTCTTACTTCTTTTAGAGCAATCTCTCTTTTAAATATTAATTTGGATCATATCTATTTTCATATTGTATATGACTAGACAGGGCTTTTTTTCTCAGAGAAAAGGTGCAGGAACTCAACCATGCCGCCACACTCACATACCTGCCAAATGGCATCAAATAGTAGCTCTTCCCTCTGCATACAACCCCTCCCTCCACTGCCCTCATCTTCTCCCCCCTTCTTAAAAGCTCCACCATCTGTCATATGTCTTACCTTTGTTGCAATATTAAGCTAAAGCACCTATCCGGCTGTAGTACCTCCCAGCATACTATACTATACTACAGTCACTTGTAAAGGAGATCATGCAGTAGGAGCATCAACAACTGGTCACCAGGGAAAAAGTTAAGACCACAAAGGGTGCAGCCTACCACACACCCTCTCCTGCCCATGACTGCACTGAACCCTGGGCACCTGTTCTGTATCTCCCTTGTCCCTGTCTGGCACTCAGTGGGATCTGCGCAGGACATTTGACCTGTGGGATCTACTGGGAGATAAGCTATCACGTAAATGCAGAAGCTGGACTATATTGTTACCAAGTGATAGTGGTGAGCAGGGAGCAGAATACCTGAGCCAGAGGTGGTGGAACTGAGTTCCCCCTAGTTCCTGCAGAAAAAAAGCCCTGTGACCAGAGTCTGTGAAAAAGGTTTTATTTTAATTGTATGTGGAGAGTAATAACAAGAGCAAATCTACCAATATCCATGGATGGATATATACCAATATACATTCGTGCAGCTTCAAGCTACAAAGATATGGTCCACATCTCTGTCAACTGTGGCTCAGTACTGTATATGGATGTGCTTCCCTTTTCTCTATGAACAATATATAGTATCGTTTGTGAATGACCATCATTTTTTAAGGTCCCCGGAATAACAACTCTCATCAGGAGCTGACTAATGCCGCGTACACACAACCATTTTTTCCGTCGGAAGGTTTTTCCGACGGAGTTCCAATGGAATTCCACTGAAATTGTGTTGTGTACACACGATCACACCAAAGTCTGATCATCAAGAATGCGGTGACGTACAGCACATACGACGGGACTAGAACAAGGAAGCTCAATAGCCAGTAGCCAATAGCTTCCGTCTTGTACTTGCTTCAGAGCATGCGTCCTTTTTGGTCCGTCGGAACAGCATACAGACGATAGGAAATGGTTCCATCGGAAATATTCAGAACATGTTCTATTTCTATGTCTGTCAGAATTTTCGAAAAAAAAAAAGTCCATACACATGATCGGAATATAAGATGAAAAGCTTCAGTCGGACTTTTTCTGTCGGACATTCCGCTCGTGTGTATATGGCATAAGCCATAATCTAGTTTTTCCTTAGCCATTTTCCCAACTTGCTTGTATGTTTAGGATTACTGTCTTACTGCCTTACACACATGCTCCTCAATTTCCAGGCCCATTTAGGTACATAATGAAGCTTTGGAGTTAAGCTGGGGATAATAGTTAGTTATGGAGGCCAATTTCGAGCAAAAATTCTCCTATCAGCATAAATTCATTCTTCAATCAAAATTCCTCTCTTTTCCCAGTACAGCGCCCCTGCCCCAAGCAAAATTCCCCTTGTCCCTAGACAAATCTCCCTCCTCCTAAGCAGTACAAATCCCCCTTCCCCCAGTACAACCCTCTACCTTCCTCCCCCTAGTAAAGCCTCCTTCTCCATTATAAATATCTCTCCTTCCACCCAGTATAAATCTCCTCGTCCCTTCCCCTGATCCTGTAAATCTCTCCCTTGTAATTCCTCAGATAATTTTTTTGAACCATAGGAATCCCTTCCTTTCTGGTAGAGGTGGAGAGGCAGGGCACCGACGTCATGCTCTCCACCTCATGCAATCAGAGAATGCTTTACATTCATTCAGAAAATGCAAAGCATTCTTGAATACTGAATTACTGAATACTGAATTTCTGTGTTCAAATTGTAGCAGGCCAGCCGCTTCCCAGGCTCAGAAGCAAGTAGAGATCACTGGAGTAGCGGTATCTACTTCAGTGATTTCCAGCATCCAGGGGCATTAGCCAGGTATGGTATATACATAGTTACATTGGTCCAAGGTGGACCAGTGTAACTATGTATAAAATATCCATACCTGGAATTCTTCATTAAGATTGTACAGTATACTGTGTGGCATGATTGTGAGTCACTGTGTGTTATGGAAGAAATTAGGCTTAAAATTAACTGAATAGGACCAGCCTACAACAGACAACTCTACAACTTTAATTCGGTTGACCATAGGTATGCACAGCCAACTGCATTAGTGTGTGCACTACAAGGCTCAAGCATGCATGTGTGTACAGTATATGTCTATGCATATATACTGTATATATATATATATATATATATATATATATATATATATATATTAGCAAAAAAGTACATACATACACATATACACAGGGCTTTTTTTCTCAGAGAAGGTGGAGTGGGAGAGCATGCCGCAAAAAATGGAGGGTGTGGCCAAATTGCACTAAGAGGGGGAGGGTCTTAAAGGGGCATTAAATACCAGGAGTATACTACATACAGAATGCAGAGTTCATGAGTGTGCTACTTACAGAGTGCACAGCTCAGGAGTGCACTACATACAGAGTGCAGAGTTCAGGAATGCCCTACATACACAGTGCAGGGTTCAGGAGTTTGCTACGTACAGAGTTGAGGGTTGAGGAGTGTGCAATGTACAGAATTCAGAGTTCAGGAGTGCGCAATGTACAGAGTTCAGGGTACAGGAGTGTGCTACGTACAGTGTGCAGAGTTCAGGAGTGTGCTACATACAGGGTGCAGAACACAGGCGTGCAGTACATACAGAATTCAGGGTTCAGGAGTGCACTAGGCACAGATTGCAGGGTCTAGGAGTGCACTACGTACAGAGTGTAGGGTTCAAGAGTATTCTACATACAGAGTGCAGGGTTCAAGAGTGCTATGTACAGAGTGCATGGTTCAGGAGTGCGCAATGAACAGAGTTTGGGGTTTAGGAGTGCGCTACATACAGAGTTCAGGAGTGCGCTACATACAGAGTGTAGAGTTTAGGAGTGTGCTACACACAGAGCGCAGAGTTTAGGAGCATGCAGTGTACACAGTGTAGCGTTCAGGGGTGCGCAGTGTACAGAGTTCAGGAGTGTTCAGTGTACAGAGTGCAGAATTTAGGAGTGCACAGTGTACAGACTGCAGAGTTCAGGATTGCACAGTCTACAGACTGCAGAGTACAACAGTGCAAAGTGTACATAGTGCAGAGTTCCAGAGTGTGTAGTGTACAGAGTGCAGTGTTCAGGGGTGTGCAGTGTACAGAGTGTAGAGTTCAGGGGTGTGCAGTGTACAGAGTGCAGGGTTCAGGGGTGCGTAGTGTACAGAGTGCAGGGTTCAGGGGTGTGCAGTGTACAGAGTGCAGAGTTCAGGGGTGCGCAGTGTACAGAGTGCAGGGTATAGGGGTGTGCAGTGTACAGAGTGCAGGATTCAGTGGTGAGCAGTGTACAGAGTGCAGCGTTCAGGGGTGTGCAGTGTACAGAGTGCAGAGTTCCAGAGGGTGCAGTGTACAGGGTGCAGTGTTCAGGAGTGTGCAGTGTACAGAGTGCAGGGTTCAGGGGTGTGCAGTGTACAGAGTACAGAATTCAGGGGTGTGCAGTGTACAGAGTTCAGGGGTGTTCAGTGTACAGAGTGCAGAGTTCCAGAGTGTGTAGTGTACAGAGAGCAGTGTTCAGGGGTGTGCAGTGTACAGAGTGCAGGGATCAGGGGTGCGCAGTGTACAGAGTGTAGGGTTCAGGGGTGCACAGTGTACAGAGTGCAGGGTTCAGGGGTGCACCGTGTACAAAGTGCAGGGTTCAGGGGTGCACAGTCTACAGACTGCAGAGTACAACAGTGCACAGTCTACATAGTGCAGAGTTCCAGAGTGTGTAGTGTACAGAGTGCAGTGTTCAGGGGTGTGCAGTGTACAGAGTGCAGAGTTCAGGGGTGTGCAGTGTACAGAGTGCAGAGTTCCAGAGGGTGCAGTGTTCAGGAGTGTGCAGTGTACAGAGTGCAGGGTTCAGGGGTGTGCAGTGTACAGAGTACAGAATTCAGGGGTGTGCAGTGTACAGAGTTCAGGGGTGTTCAGTGTACAGAGTGCAGAGTTCCAGAGTGTGTAGTGTACAGAGTGCAGTGTTCAGGGGTGGGCCGTGTACAGAGTGCAGGGTTCAGGGGTGCGCAGTGTACAGAGTGCAGGGTTTAGGGGTGCACAGTGTACAGAGTGTAGGGTTCAGGGGTGCACATTGTACAGAGTGCAGGGTTCAGGGGTGCACCGTGTACAAAGTGCAGGGTTCAAGGGTGCACAGTCTACAGACTGCAGAGTACAACAGTGCACAGTGTACATAGTGCAGAGTTCCAGAGTGTGTAGTGTACAGAGTGCAGTGTTCAGGGGTGTGCAGTGTACAGAGTGTAGAGTTTAGGGGTGTGCAGTGTACAGAGTGCAGGGTTCAGGGGTGTGTATTTACAGAGTGCAGGGTTCAGGGGTGTTCAGTGTAAAGAGTGCAGGGTTCAGGGGTGCGCAGTGTACAGAGTGCAGGCTTCAGGGGTGTGCAGTGTACAGAGTGCAGGATCTAGGGGTGTGCAGTCTACCGAGTGCAGGATTCAGTGGTGCACAGTGTACAAAGTGCAGAGTTCAGGGGTGTGCAGTGGACAGAGGGCAGAATTCACGAGTGCACGGTGTACAGAGTGCAGAGTACCAGAGTGTGCCGTGTCCAAAGTGAAGGGTTCAGGGGTGTGCAGTGTACAAAGTACAGAGTTCAGGGGTGTGCAGTGTACAGAGTTCAGGGGTGTGCAGTGTATAGAGTGCAGGGTTCAGGGGTGTGCAGTGTACAGAGTGCAGAGTTCAGGGGTGTGCAGTGTACAGAGTACAGAGTTCAGGGGTGCACAGTGTACAGAGTTCAGGGGTGTGCAGTGTACAGAATACAGGGTTCAGGGGTGTGCAGTGTACAGAGTACAGAGTTCAGGGGTGTGCAGTGTACAGAGTACAGTATTCAGGGGTGTGCAGTGTACAAAGTGCAGGGTTCAGGGGTGTGCAATGTACTGAGTGCAGGGTTCAGGGATGCGCAGTGTACAGAGAGTAGAGTTAAGTGCATGCTATTTTCAGAACTGCATATTTCACTGGCCATTTTAAACCAAAAATTACTCCCCCTTTTCCCCCCAAATCACCCCTTCCCCCAGGACAAAGTTCTCCTCCCACTCCCATATCCCCATTCTTGACGGGATTGGCATCCCAATCCTAACACAAGCCCCCCTATCCCCATCCACTGAAAATTCTCTTCTCCTGACATCACAATTCCCCCCTCCCCCTAGCTGTACAAATGCCACAAAAAAATGTTATTCCCACCCCCCCAAATTTCGCCACCCAACACAGACCCCAGATCCAGCGCTGCTCGATGCAGAGCTGGAGATATTCTTCCTCCCAGGCTCCTCCACATGGCCTGTCATAAGACAGGTTGGAGCCTAGTGGAAGCTTCCTTGGCAGCAGTCAGCAGAGAGAGATGCTGCGGGAGCACTAATAATGCCATCGGCACCGCTCCCCCTTCCTGTATATTATAGCAGCTGTGCCTGGGGATGGCGGGGAGGGTTTGGTGCGGCCATTAAGAGAGGAGCACTGTCACTTCTAAATACAGAAGTGAGAGGAAAGCACAAGGTCAGCACTAGAGGCAAGTCTGGCACACCCCGTGCGCACACCTATGCAATTGACTAACATTTTTATTATCTTCCCCCTCAAACACAAGCACATGGATCCAATACAGATTTCCTTCTTCATCTCTGCTCCATTTAAACACTACTGGACATGTCAAAAAGATCCAATCCAATTGAATGTAAAAAATACGTACTTTATGACAAATATAATGTATGTATACAGTATATGTAAATTAATAATTTGATGGCAACGTTTTCTAGGCAATCAAAAGGCTACTACACACCAGGAAGACCTGGTTTGTTAAGCACAATTTCATACATGACATGCATGCAAGAATGATTGCAAGCGGATACCTCAATTCAGTAAAGGGTATACTGTAGGTCCTTGTTTTCAGATCCAGTGGGGAAAAAGGTGCAATTTTTTCCAAATAAGGAAAACATTAAGACAGCATTTGGCTGATTAGTATGGGATTTAAATCTCCACCATTTAAAACTGTTAGAGGGTTAAAAGGGCAACAGGGTTATGTGTAATAATGAGTAAAAAAATAGGGGCGCTAACCCATATAAAATTATGCACAATATATACCCAACTTGATGCACACTATTCATGCAAATAACTATTACATTAAAAAATCTAAATTTGTATAACACATTATTCTATTCACACTTACAGGGAGGCTGCCATCCTCAGTTGTGGTCACACACACATATCATATCACAATTTTTTTTTTTTTTAATAATTTTATTATTTTTTCATTTTCGTTATGGTGTTTTGAGTATTTAATAGTGAGAATTCCCGCATTTATATTTTTTGTAGCAGAGTCACTGATTTACACATTTTATGTATAATAGCGTTCTAATGGGAAGTTCGTTATTTAACCTGCCTTTCTTCTTTTGCATATAAGGGATTAAAGAAACACATTACCAAAACAGGATCATTGCCTATCATGTTTTATTTTTTACACAGGGACAGTAAGGTTTATAATTGATACTTTGGTATAGCTGTACTGTAGGTACAATACTAAAGTAGTTTCAGATGTGTGATATATTGTTTTAGAGGTAAGGGGGGCTATGAATGTGTAGCACCCTCTGTGTGTACAGTGTAGGCAAATTTAGTTGGGCTCCTCTGTAGGCAAAGGAGCCAGGGTTAGTTTGTTTAGAGTTTGTTTGGCATAGCTCCAAAGGTTGTGTTTCTGTTGACTCCCCCTGGTTTCTAGAACTGCTGAAGAGTTCTAGAATTTAGAGGGCAGAGGGGCAGAGATAAGGCCTGAGTATTTATGGAGTCTGCTCCAATCCCTGGGCGAGGATAGGCCAGAATGTGGAGAGATAGTCCAAAAATATCTTGAAGCCTGGCCACGTGGGAGCAGAATCCAGGGTCCAGTTGCCTGGGGGGACCCCTATACTGGGGAGCTCTGCCCCTGGGCAGAGGAAAAGGTAAGAGAGTGACAGAATAAGAGAGTGGCAGTGGAAGAGAGTGAGAGAGAGAGCAGCAGAGGAAGCCTCACACCCTTTCATCCTCAGCTAGGCCTAGCTAAAGCCATCCTGGGAGCCATTGGGACCTGTCCAGCAGGAGGTCTGTTTCAGCAGTCATCTGTGCTACAGAATCCACCAAAGGGACTGAGTGAGTGGCTTCAACCACTACACCCCAAAGCCTATAGAGGGGAAGAAGCCTGGTGCAAGCTAGCTTTCTACAAAAAGGACAGCTTAGAGCCAATTAAAGTCATTACAGCTACCCTACACCTCTTGTTAGGGGAATCTATGGAGGAGCCAGGTGCCTTGGCAATTTTCTACAGAGAAAAAGTGCCTGCATTCAGTAATGGGAATCCTTTCTTTAACCAGTTGAGCTGATTCATTTATCCTACAGGAGGATGGCTCTGTATCTTTTGATAGCAGAGACAGTTTCATGTCCTCAACTTGCATTTAAACTACATTCTGGGCATCCCATCCCTATCCAAGCCCTTACAGGGATAGCACTACAAATGTTTTTTATTTAATACTTGTGCACCTCATCTATATTTGACCTTACTTCCAGACGGGATGTTAAAAGCTTCTGCACATAAAAATTTTTTGCCAGAAAGTTACTGAAGAAGTCAACTGTAGCCACATAATTTAGTCTTTGTATCATACACATATCTATTTAGTTTTATTAAGTCAGAATATTACTAGTTTAAGAATCCAGCCAGAAAACTCCGGCAATAGGTAAATATTTTGTCCAGTTATTCATATTCCTTGGAGAGTTTCCCTGCATCTTTTATCACAGAAAGGAAGGGATTTCTTTGGATTCCGTCTAAGCAGCTGTGATAGGGATTTCTACAGAGTAAATTCACAGGTTCAGCATAGATGTTGAACCCTGAAGGCTGTCTTGGCCTCCTGAATCCATTATCCATTAACATGGCTGTAAGAAGCTGCCTTCTGCAGTAGAAAGTATTTACATTTTTTCCTCTTTCTTCTTTGTGAGATATTTTTGTTAACCACTGGTTATTAGAGATAAAATTATAAAAGTGAAAAAATATTCATACTAGTCTGGCATAAAAAGTCCAGAATTAATTTCAGATGTTCGCAATATGGGTGTACATACGATCTGTGTTTTTTTGTGGAAAACAGAAATTATATTATTTATTTAACTTCCACACATATCATCCATTTTTTATGTAAACATACATCTAGAATAATGTATACTGTAGATGCAAATATTTATAGGAAAGGTAACATGCTAAACACAATGCATTTTTTATTCAAGTAGAAACCTCTGCACCATTGTTGGTATTGGACAGGCCATAAAGCTCAAAAATCAGGAATATCTGTGACATCTTTGGTACTGGACTGACCTGAAAGGCCAACAATTAGGAACATCCACACTATTGTTGGTATTGGACTGGTTAGAGTGGCCAGCAATTAGTAACATCCACATCATCATTAGTATTGAATGGCCAGGAAGGCCAACCATTTTGAAATATGAATTTTTGTTTTTCAGAAATTTGGCTGATTTTACTGAGCATGCTCAGCACATTGCCTTTCAGGATTATCTCCCCGTTCGTCCCCTCCATGAGGCAATCGCGTATATCCCCGCGGCAATCGGGTCTGCGGGACCCGCAATCCGACTCACGGAGCTCCCGGCCAGCGCGCGCGCCACCAGCGGCGCGCACGCAATGGCACAGCGGCAAATTTAAAGGGACGTACAGGTACGCCCATTTGCCCAGCCGTGCCATTCTGCCAATGTACATTGGCGTGCGCCGGTCGAGAACCGGTTAAGAATGATTTACTAGTGAACATGAGGGACGACAATGCAAATGAGGCAAGAGGGGAGGTGGAGTCCCTAATAGTGGGGGTATGCTACAGTCCCCTAACCTGAAGGATAAGGAGGAGTTGGATAGGGATGAGCCGAACACTCCCTGGTTCGGTTCACGGCAGAACATGCGAACAGGCAAAAAATTTGTGCGAACACTGTTAAAGTCTACGGGACTCGAACGTGAAAAATCAAAAGTGTCAATTTTAAAGGCTAATATGCAAGTTATTGTCATAAAAAGTGTTTGGGGACCCAGGTCCTGCCCCAGGGGATGCAAAAGTTTTAAAAAGGCTGTTTTTAATGGCCGTTTTTTCTGGAGCAGTGATTTTAATAATGCTTAAAGTGAAACAATAAAAGTGAAATATTCCTTTAAATATCGTGCCTGGGGGGGTGACTATAGTATGCCTGTAAAGTGGTGCATTTTTCCTGTGTTTAGAACAGTCCCTGCACAAAATTACATTTCTAAGGAATAAAAGTCATTTAAAACTGTTTGCGGCTGTAATTGAATGTCGGGTCCCGGCAATATAGTTGAAAATCATTGAGAAAAATGGCATGGGTACCCTCCCCAGCCCATTACCAGGCCCTTTGGCCCCTTTGCACCCAAATTACAAAAAAAAAGGCGTGGGGCCCCAGGCCCTATATACTCTGAACAGCGGCAGTATACAGGCGGTCCCCAGGTTACAAACAAATTAGAGACTGTAGGTTTGTTCTTAAGTACATTTTTAAAGTGTAGCTCCAGCCAAAAAATCTATTTTTAAGATTTTTGGATAATATAGGGAAGGGTTATCACCCCTGTAACATTTGTTTTGCTGTCTGTGCCCCTGTTTAGAAGATTTCACCTCACTTTTTGCCCCAGTGACAATTGGATTTTGAAAATTTTGGGTTATTAGGGAAACTAGGATTGGTGATAAAGCATCAGTAGAGACACTTTCTTCCCATATTAACACTTACAGGAGAGAATTTTGCCTCCTAGGGGTAGATTTCCTCTGACTTCCCGTTGTCTCCCTCCATTTATAAGTAGGAGTCTTTTGTAAGTCGGATGTTTGAAAATAGGGGACTGCCTGTATATACTATAAGGCCCTATACACTCTGCGCAAAATTGGGCCTAAGGTGTTGGTGGTACCAGAACACTGTAAGCCCTCACAGTTACTCTTGGTGGGCGCTGGATTGGGCCCTGCTGTGAAATATTATATCAAGAATTGTAATTACATGTCCCTGTTAAACAGGGGCAGAAAAATTGGGCCTTAGGCGGTGGTGGTGGTGGCACAACACTGTAAAGCCTCACAGTTACTCTTGATAAAGCAAACAAAAACCCTGAAGGATGGGGCTTTAAAAAGTGAGTGAAAACATGAAAGTATAAAAATATACAACTTTATTACATATTAGCAAACAAGAATATGAGAAAGAATTAAAAAGATCATGTAGGTATACAAATCCATAAAAAGTTGGTGAATGTAGATATATGTTGGTACACTCTTAACTTGACCCAACGTTTCTGGCTGAAAGCCCTTCTTCAAGGGTTTATTCAAGTATACAGAGTCATATATGTAAAAAACATGTGTTATAAATATTAATGTATAGTTTAATAAATACATATTAGGTTATATTTGAAAAATTATCACCACAGTGAGAAAGCATACATATAAAGCATCTTACATGATAGAAATCCAACTTGCAACTTCACATGACCATAGAGAAAAAATTGTGTGGCTGTACAGCTGAGCAGATGTAATAGAGGTTTCTCCGAGCCCCACTCACCAGTGTCACCAGCGAGAATCCCACTGAATCACACGCTCAGAGGAGACCCTGCAGTCTAGATATACAAATTAATGGAAAGGTGTAGTTAGAGGAATATCTGCATAAATGTGCATAAAGGCATCTACTTATACAGTACTTATACAGTAAAAGCATATCCCACAATAAACATGTTAACTACCTGTCAATAAAGATGGCTGATGTGGAAGTAGCTTTATATAGTGTGCAGGAAGGAGTTCGCACGCGCGCGAAAGCACAGCGCTGACGTAACAGTGACCAAAGAGATGAATGGTCACATCTAAAAACCGTAATCAGGCACGTGCGTGCGCAATGGCCCTGCAACATTGTGATAAGGTCTTGAAATAGAAGGCAATAACCGAGCGTGCGCAAACAAGGATCCCCTGCTCAGGGAGCACAGGGCCCTGCCCCGTGATGGGGCGGAGACCTGCGCTGTATGAGCACCAACGCAGAAACACCACTGAATAGTGGAGCAAGGGCGGGGGCGCATCTGATGAGAAAATGTCAGAATGCGACACCCCCCCCCGCGCGCGCCGGGTGGAAGACAACAGGATGCAGGGGAGGAGAAATGCAATAAAAAATAATAACAATACTCATGTATCATGTGAAATGGCAAGAAGGTAACAAGACAAACATATAGATAGTCATAAACCGGAAAAAGGGGCAAAAAGGACATTACAGAGGAACCATAGTCCAAAACACAAGATAAAAAGTGGATAATAAAAAGTAATATATCCAATCCCGTTAGAGACATCTGAATAGAGCTGTAAATGTATGTATGTATATACACAAAAGGCTGAGTGCAAAACTGTGTGGAGATCTTGAACATAAGAGGCACCGAACCAATGTTATAATGGTGGAGAATTACTCCTCCCACCCCCCCGAGGAGAATCCCTTAAAGCGGAGTTCCACCCTAAAGTGGAACTTCCGCTCATCTGATTCCTCCCCCCCTCCGGTGTCACAATTGGCACCTTTCAGGGGGGAGGGGGGTGCAGATACCTGTATAATACAGGTATCTGCACCCACTTCCGGGTATAGCTAGCCGCAGCTAGCCGCAAACCCCCCGCCCACCCCCGTTGTGTTGTGGGAAATACTCAGTTCCCACAACACAATGGGAACCAGTGTAGACGCGCAGCGCGACTCGCGCATGCGCAGTAGGGAACCGGGCAGTGAAGCTGCATCACCTCACTTCCTGATTCCCTCAGTGAGAATGACGGCGGCAGCACCCGAGGACGAGGGACGGTTCGGTCTCGGGTGCCGACATCGCTGGACCCTGGGACAGGTAAGGTAAGTGTCCTTATTTTAAAAGTCAGCAGCTGCAGTATTTGCAGCTACTGACATTTTAAAAAAAATGTTTCCGCGAAACTCCGCTTTAAGAAAGGGCCGGTAGTTTATTATGTCGTTGAGACCTGGAGGTGTGGTGGCATTCAAATTACGTATCCAACGTGATTCACGTTGTAGTAAGGTCCTGTTCCAGTCTCCCCCACGGGGGTTTGGATGTACTCTATCCAGAATAAGAAAACTAATTGTAGGAAGTCTACCTCCATGGACCTCCCTAACATGTCGTCCTAGCGGTAGGAGAGGCAGACGCTCACAGGCCACTAAAAGAGGGCAGGCAGGCTCTGTGTCTACAGTCAACAGTGCTGGTCGTGGACATGGTGCATCCTCTGCAGGTGGGCGTGGGGCACACTTGTCCTTTTTTTCTGCTGCTGGCCATGTTATTGAGCCAGAACATTCAGAAGAGTTGGTGGAGTGGATAACAAAGCCGTCCTCATCCTCCTCATCCTCTGTCACCCAAGCTCAGAGTAGTTTTCCTTCCTATGCAGCTGCCAAAGTGGCCTATTCCACAGTCATTCCTTCTGTAGCCCTACCATAATGCACGGAGGAGTCCCCCAAACTATTCGACCACAGTGTTGGGTACATGCTGCTGGAGGAAGCGCAGCGATTTGAAGGCTCCGATGTTGGTTCCCAGGTTGAGGAAGGGAGTAACGTGAGCCTAGAGAAAGACAACTGGCAGTCATGTTCCCCCAGCTGCAGCATAGTGCCAAGTTTGCTCCAGTGAGAAGGAGGGAGGGGATGATGAGGTCACTGACTCTACTTGGGTGCCTGATAGAATAGAGGAGGAGGAGGAGGCACAACTCCAATGAGGCAGGATGTCCTCTAGGGGGCAGCTTAACCACTTGCCGACCGCCTCACGACGATGTACTTCGGCAGAATGGCACGGGCAGGCAGAATCACGTACCCGAGGCAGTCGGCTTCTGTCTGGCAGCGATCAGACGTGAGGGGGAGGCCATCCATTCGTGGCCCCCCCCTCGCGATCACTCCCAGCCAATGATTATCTTCCTCTGCCTCTGTAATGTAAACAGAGGCAGAGGAAGTGATGTAATCTCTCCTCGAGCCGGTCTTTTTTGTTCCGGCGCCGAGGAGAGAAGACATCAAGTAAGTGCACGAACACTACACTTACAGTAGAACACGCAGGCACACTTTTCACCCCCCAGTCACCCCCCGATCACCCCCTGTACCCCCTGTCACACTGACACCAATAGCAGTTTTTTTTTTTGCATTGGTGTCAGTTTGTGACAGTTATAAGTGTTAGGGCAGTTAGGGTTAGCCCCCTTTAGGTCTGGGGTACCCCCCTTTAGGTCCAGGGTACCCCTCTAACCCCCCCTAATAAAGGTTAACCCCTTGATCACCCCCCATCGCCAGTGTCACTAAGCGATCGTTTTTCTAATCGCTGTATTAGTGTCACTGGTGACGCTAGTTAGGGAGGTAAGTATATAGGTTCGCCGTCAGCATTTTATAGCGACCGGGACCCCCATATACTACCTACTAAAGGTTTTAACCCCCTGATTGCCCCCTAGTTAACCCTTTCACCAGCGATCACCGTATAAGTGTTACGTGTGACGCTGGTTAGTTAGTTTGTTTTTTATAGTTTATAATAGTTTTAGGGCACCCGCCGTTTATTACCTTATAAAGGTTTAACCCCCTAATTGCCCGGTGGTGATATAAGTTATGTTTTTAGGGTCAGATAAGGTCTGCGTCGCCCCAGGCAGCGTCAGTTTAGCGCCAGTACTGCTAACACCCACGCACACAGCATACACCTCCCTTAGTGGTATAGTATCTGAACGAATCGATATCTGATCCGATCAGATCGATACTAGCATCCCCAGCAGTTTAGGGTTCCCATAAACACAGTGTTAGGGGGATCAGCCCAGATACCTGCTAGCACCTGCGTTTTGCCCCTCGGCCCAGCCCTGCCCAGCCCACCCAAGTGCAGTATCGATCGATCACTGACACTTTAAAAACACTAAGCACCCATAACTGCAGCGTTCGCAGAGTCAGGCCTGATCCCTGCGATCGCTAAAAGTTTTTTGGTAGCGTTTTGAATCAGTTGCTAACAGTCAGGAGCTTTTTTGCCTGTGAGTCTCACTAGTGTACCCCTAAATTTAGAGCCCAAAATGGCAAATCGAAGGTACACTAGTGAAGAGGCCTACACGTTTCTGAGCATGACAGATAGTGAAGAGGAAGTCACTCATCTGTCAGATTCAGGCTCAGAATACGAACCTGTAGAGGACAGCGGCTCCATGACAGATAGCTCTGACGACGGAGTTGTGGTCCCTGCTAAGGTCAGGCTTACCAGACCCCAATCTTCTTCTTCTGTCCTTGAAGTGCAAGAACCGCAGGTCCCTCATATGGAGCAGAGCAGTACTAGCGCCGCTATTCCTTCTGTGAACTGGCAAGCACCAGCGGCCTAGTACACCCTGGTCGTACATCCAGCACTGCAGTATCACGTGGTGACGTGGCGAGTCCCATAAGTGCAGTTCAAGCTGGCGAGGTGGCAAGCACTAGTAGTGTCCCGCTGCCACCAAGAAGATGAACACAGGCCCGTCGTGCCCATAGTGCCCTTCCTGCTGCATTCGCCAATCCAAATTGGGAACCCACCACTTCTGCAGCACCCGTACTTCCCCCATTCACTGGCCAACCCGGAATTCAGGTGGAAACAGTTGCATTTACGCCACAGGATTATTATTCGCTGTTTTTCACCGAAGATCTCTATAGATCTATTGTGGACCAAAGCAATTTATACGCTGGTCAACACATCGCCGCTATTCCCCAGTCCTCCCTTGCCAGAGACTGGAGACCAATTACGGTCTCCGAATTTAAGATCTTTCTGGGCCTTTCCCTCAACATGGGCATAAATAAAAAGAGTGAGTTGAGGTCATATTGGTCCACTGACCCAATTTACCATATGCCCGTGTTCTCTGCTTCCATGGCCAGGGCACGATACGAGCAGATTTTGCGGTTTATGCACTTCAATGACAATGAACTCTGTCGTCCTCGTGGAGACCCTGGATACGATCGGCTCTACAAAATTCGTCCCCTCATAAACCACTTCAACCAGCGTTTTGCAGACTTGTTTTCTCCCCATCAAGTTGTCTGCAATGATGAGTCCCTGATTAAATTTTCTGCCCGCTTGTCATTCAAACAGTACCTTCCCAGCAAGCGTGCCAGATACGGGGTCAAGATGTATAAGCTCTGTGACAGGGCCACAGGCTATACATGTAGATTTATGGTTTATGAGGGCAAAGATAGTCACGTAGAGCCGACAAACTGCCCTGACTACATAGGAAGCACTGGCAAGATAGTGTGGGACTTGGTGTCACCCTTATTCGGAAAGGGGTACCACTTGTACGTGGAAAATTATTACACGAGCGCGCCACTTTTTAGTCACCTTTTTGATCAATAGATTGGAGCATGTGGCACCATGCGACCTAATCGCCGGGGCTTTCCCCAGCGGCTTGTAGATTCCCGTCTTAGGCTGGGGGAGAGAGCCTGCTTGCAGTGTAATAACTTGCTCGCTATGAAGTGGAGGGATAATAAGAATGTTTTCGTTCTTACCTCCCTTCATGCAGACACGACGGTCCAAATTACTACGGCGACTGGTGTTGTGGAGAAACCCCTCTGTGTCCACGAATATAACCAAAATATGGGAGGGGTGGACCTCAACGACCATTTGTTGGCGCCGTACCTAGTTGCCCGTAAGGCCAGACGCTGGTACAAAAAAGTGTCTGTTTATTTATTTCAATTGGCTTTGCTGAACGCTCATGTGCTATACAGAGCTTCAGGATGGACTGGATCCTTCCTTAAATTCCAGGAAGAGATCGTCAGAGCCCTTCTGTTTCCAGACGGTGCTCTACCTCACCTTCCCCAACCAAATGCAGTAAGCTGGCTGCATGAGAGGCATTTTCCTTATGTCCTCTCGAGTACCCCTACCCAACGAGCCCCCCAAAGAAGATGTTGTGTCTGTAGCAAGCACGGATTTAGGCGTGACACCCGGTATTATTGTCCCTCCTGTCCTGACAATCCTGGTCTATGCATTGGTGAATGTTTTGAACGCTACCATACACTAGTTGAATATTAGCGTAGGGTACAGCACTGCACAGACTAGGACACACTTTCACAGGGTCTCCGAAGATGCCATCGCATTTTGAGAGACCCAAACCTGGTACCAGTTACAAAAATTAAAGTTACTAAAAAAAGTGTAAAAAAAAAAAAAAAAACACAAAAAAATATAAAATAAAAAAAACAAAAATAGTTGTCGTTTTATTGTTCTCTCGCTCTCTCTATTCTCTCTCTATTGTTCTGCTCTTTTTTTGCTGCGTGGGGGCAGCAGTGGGTGGAGGAGCAATTTGCTCATGCCTTTTGTGGGAGGATGCCCCCATGCTTCGGCATATATATATTTTAGGCACAGGTTGCGTTAAATGTTTTATTTTTTACTATGTTTTTTTTTGTATTTGCTTTGCAGGTATGGTAAGTCTTACTGTTATACTGTAATGTTACTTTGTTTTATTGTTAACCATCATTTGCTTAGCAGGTACGCCATTCAGTTGCAGTGCGGATTTATTTATCTTGACAGCAACAGTGTTTGCTCCCACGATATATAAAGCCGTGACTCTAGTGCTGTTGGAGGTGATTTCACCACCACAGTTACATACTTCAGCATATATGCCGAAGCGTGGGGGCAGCAGTGGGTCGAGGAGCGATTTGCTCCTAATTTTTGTGGGAGGATGCCCCCATGCTTCGGCATATATATATACGGTGCATGTATGCCCATTATTAGAAGTGGGTGGATGAAGGGAGGTATTCTTAAGGTTGGGCATACCCACCGATCAATCTCTTTTTTTCGTTCAGCCCACAGGCTGCATGAAAAAAAAGTTTACAATATATGCCCAACAAGGACCAGCAACGTACTGGTATGTTGCTGGACTTTGAGTGGTTATATCAGAATGATGCCTGCAGGTTTAGGTATCATCTTGGTATCATTCTTTTCAGCCAGCGGTCGGCTTTCATGTAAAAGCAATCCTAGCAGCTAATTAGCCACTAGACTGCTTTTACAAGCAGTGGGAGGGAATCCCCCCCCCACTGTCTTCCATGTTTTTCTCTGGCTCTCCTGTCCCAACAGGGAACCTGAGAATGCAGCCGGTGATTCAGCCAGCTGACCATAGAGGTGATCAGAGACCAGAGTGGCTCCAGTCGGTCTGGCGTCAAATGTAAACAGCAATTGCACCATGCATGTGAGGTATCACCATGAAGGTCAGATCGAGGGCAGTAATTTTAGTAGTAGACCTCCTCTGTAAATCTAAAGTGGTAACCTGTAAAGGCTTTTAAAGGCTTTTAAAAATGTATTTAGTTTGTCGCCACTGCACGTTTGTGCGCAATTTTAAAGCATGTCATGTTTGGTATCCATGTACTCAGCCTAAGATCATCTTTTTTATTTCATCAAACATTTGGGCAGTATAGTATGTTTTAGTGCATTAAAATTTTAAAAAGTGTGTTTTTTCCTAAAAAAATGCTTTTGAAAAATCGCTGCGCAAATACTGTGTGAAAAAAAAAATTAAACACCCACCATTTTAATCTGTAGGGCATTTGCTTTAAAAAAATATATAATGTTTGGGGGTTCAAAGTAATTTTCTTGCAAAAAAAAATTATTTTTTCATGTAAACAAAAAGTGTCAGAAAGGGCTTTGTCTAAAGTGGTTAGAAGAGTGGGTGATGTGTGACATAGGCTTCTAAATGTTGTGCATAAAATGCCAGGACAGTTCAAACCCCCCCAAATGACCCCATTTTGGAAAGTAGACACCCCAAGCTATTTGCTGAGAGGCATGTAGAGTCCATGGAATATTTTATATTGTGACACAAGTTGCGGGAAAAAGACACATTTTTTTTTTTTTTGCACAAAGTTGTCACTAAATGATATATTGCTCAAACATGCCATGGGAATATGTGAAATTACACCCCAAAATACATTCTGTTGCTTCTCCTGAGTACGGGATACCACATGTGTGAGACTTTTTGGGAGCCTAGCCGCGTACGGGACCCCGAAAACCAAGTACCGCCTTCAGGCTTTCTAAGGGCGTAAATTTTTGATTCCACAAAACTCCGCCAAATTACCCTATTTTGGAAAGTAGACACCCCAAGCTATTTGCTGAGAAGTATAGTGAGTATTTTGCAGACCTCACTTTTTGTCACAAAGTTTTGAAAATTGAAAAAAGAAAAAAAAAAATTTTTTTCTTGCCTTTCTTCATTTTCAAAAACAAATGAGAGCTGTAAAATACTCACCATGCCTCTCAGCAAATAGTTTGGACTGTCTACTTTCCAAAATGGGGTCATTTGGGGGGGTTGTGCTATCTTGGCATTTTATGGCCTTTGAAACTGTGATAGGTAGTGAGGAGTGAATCAAAAATTTACGCCCTTAGAAATCCTGAAGGCGGTGATTGGTTTTCGAGGCCCCGTACGCGGCTGGGCTCCCAAAAAGTCCCACACATGTAGTATCCCTGTACTCAGGAGAAGCAGCAGAATGTATTTTGGAGTGTAATTACACATATGCCCACGGCATGTTTGAGCAATATATCATTTAGTGACAACTTTGTGCAAAAAAAAAAATTGTCACTTTCCCGCAACTTGTGTCAAAATATAAAATATTCCATGGACTCAACATGCCTCTCAGCAAATAGCTTGGGATGTCTACTTTCCAAAATAGGGTAATTTGGGGGGGTGCCATCTGGGCATTTTATGGCCTTCAAAACTGTGATAGGTAGTGAGGAGTGAAATCAAAAATTTACGCCCTTAGAAATCCTGAAGGTGGTGCTTGGTTTTCGGGGCCCCGTACGCGGCTAGGCTCCCAAAAAGTCCCACACATGTGGTATCCCCATACTCAGGAGAAGCAGCTAAATGTATTTTGGGGTACAATTCCACATATGCCAATGGCCTGTGTGAGCAATATATCATTTAGTGACAACTTTGTGCAAAAAAAAAAAAATTGGTCACTTTCCCGCAACTTGTGTCAAAATATAAAATATTCCATGGACTCAACATGCCTCTCAGCAAATAGCTTGCGGTGTCTACTTTCCAAAGTGGGGTCATTTGGGGGGGGTTTGTGCCATCTTGGCATTTTATGGCCTTCAAAACTGTGATAGGTAGCGAGGAGTGAAATCAGAAATTTACGCCCTTAGTAATCCTGAAGGCGGTGCTTGGTTTTCGGGGCCCCGTACGCGGCTAGGCTCCCAAAAAGTCCCACACATGTGATATCCCCATACTCAGGAGAAGCAGCTAAATGTATTTTGGGGTGCAATCAATTCCACATATGCCCATGGCCTGTGTGAGCAATATATCATTTAGTAACAACTTTTTGTAAATTATTTTTTTGTCATTATTCAATCACTTGGGACAAAAAAAATTAATATTCAGTGGGCTCAACATGCCTTTCAGCAATTTCCTTGGGGTGTCTATTTTCCAAAATGGGGTCATTTGTGGGGGTTTTGTACTGCCCTGCCATTTTAGCACCTCAAGAAATGACATAGGCAGTCATAAATTAAAGGCTGTGTAAATTCCAGAAAATGTACCCTAGTTTGTAGGCGCTATAACTTTTGCGTAAACCAATAAATATACACTTATTGACATTTTTTTTTTACCAAAGACATGTGGCCGAATACATTTTGGCCTAAATGTATGACTAAAATTGAGTTTATTGGATTTTTTTTATAACAAAAAGTAGAAAATATAATTTTTTTTCAAAATTTTCGGTCTTTTTCCGTTTATAGCGCAAAAAATAAAAACGGCAGAGGTGATCAAATACCATCAAAAGAAAGCTCTATTTGTGGGAAGAAAAGGACGCAAATTTCGTTTGGGTACAGCATTTCATGACCGCGCAATTAGCAGTTAAAGTGACGCAGTGCCAAATTGTAAAAAGTGCTCTGGTCAGGAAGGGGGTAAATCCTTCCGGGGCTGAAGTGGTTAAGGGCCACCCTACTGCATCACCACAGAGCTCCGCAGGTGCAGGGCGCTGCTGACTCCCCGCTGATTTTGAAAAGTTCCTTGGTGTGGGCCTTTTTGGATATGTGTGCAGCAGATTGCACCATTGCTGTTTGCAACCTATGTCTGAAGCGGATCAAGCGTGGCCAGAACAGCAGCCGCTTGGGCACCACATGCTTGACCAAACATATGACAACCTCCCATGCAGTCTGTTTCTGGTATACTATATTAGAGATTTAATATCTCTCAGATATGATTTGGGTTAAATTAGAGTTCTTTGACCATGAGTGAAAGATTTAACACAATAACAACATTTATTGGTGAGCATTTGAAAGTCTATCTAATACACAACCATCTATCTACAGTCTACACCAAGGAAGAAAATATTAGGTTAAAATAAAAGAATTACATGAAGGAATACAGTGTATATTCCCTAAAACATTATCTACAAACATATTTAGTTACACGTAAAATGCTGAACTTTCCCATAATTACTCTTTGCAAGGTTGCAAAGTTCCATTCTGATGGTTGCGCCCCCATAAAAGTGAGTGTTTCCCTCCCATCTAGTCTGTGTATATCATTACATGCTGATGCCTCATTGGTTGGCATAGCGTGGCTCTGATTGATGAGCTTCCCTATTCCTGGTTAAGGACTGGCTACATCTCCAATCCCTATACTTTGCATAAGCCAGCCCCCTTTAATGCAAATCCTTGTGACTATTCTGAGCAGGAGATTAACTTGAATTTTCCAGGGAAGTTAAGTATTGATTACGGGTTGGCCTCCCTTCATTGCATATCCCAGCATGGGATCCTTTGAAGTGAGTATGTGTAAAACAATGAGGTTTGGATCCGAGTGTTTGTATACACAAGCCTAGGCACCGACTTGTCTGGTCTACCAGAGATTTCTGTGAAGATAATATGTTCCGCCCTAAATAGATGCAAGCTAAATAAAATATATTCATAATTACAATATTTTACAGCTATTAATGGAGAATTCACATAAACTCATAAGGCAACAAGTCCGTTGGCAACAGCACTTCAAAGACCCACATCAAAGAAAAAGGCGGACTTCTCCTTGCTCCTCATCTGGGATCTCCAACCCTACTATACTTCCAGTCCTCTCGAAAACCTGCACTGAGACGAATGAAGGTATAGCAATAGGTGTCCCAAGTACTTGCAGCCAATCTGCTAGCAGTACACTACTATCTCATTTTAGCACGCAAATTTCCCTACCCCAGTTGCTAAACCATAAAAAGAAATTCGCTCCCAGCCATCCACATGCTCAGTGTCTGAATGCTAGCTTGGCCAAATTGCTAGCACTGCAAATACTAATTTTTCAGCTGGTATACTCTGCCCCCTTTCGTGAATCTGTGGAATGTGCTGTACCTCGGTGGCATTTTCCAAAACGCCATTTCTTTTCATGGAAGGCTATTCCAGCTCTCTATCGGCATGTGGAAGGCAATGTTTTTGTCTTGTTGGACAGGGCGGTCAGCAGTAAGGTGTATATTACCGCTGACTCATGGTCTAGCAGGCATGGGCAGGGATGTTACCTTTCCTTCATGGTGCACTGGGTAACTCTGCTGGCAGCTGGGAAGGATGCAGGACAGGGTTCAGTATTGTTGGAGCTTGTTCCGCCACCACGCCTCCAAACTGCTACAGCTCTCTCCTCCACCCCCTCCTCTTCTTCTTCCTCTATGGCCTCTTCTGCAGATTTGTTCTCTGAACTAGCGGTGCTCCATATGCGTTCAAGGGGCTACGCAAGCACTCAGGCAAAAAGATGCCATGCGGTGCAAGAGTTACATAGTTAGGTGAGGTTGACAAAAGACACAAGTCCATCAAGTCCAACCTATGTGTGTGATAATATGTCAGTATTACATTGTATATATGTTATACGTTATATGTTATGCGGTCGTTCAGGTGCTTATCTAATGATTTCTTGAAACTATCAATGCCCCCGCTGAGACCACCGCCTGTGGAAGGGAATTCCACATCCTTGCCGCTCTTACAGTAAAGAACCCTCTACGCAGTTTAAGGTTAAACCACTGCTTAGGGGACAGGAGCCACACTGGGGCAGAGATTCTGTCAGCTCTGCAGGGGCAGGTTCAGAGGTGGTTGACGCCACGCCAATGGACAATGGCACCAACCTTCTCTCCGCCCTCCGACAGGGACACTTGACCCATGTTCCATGTTTGACACACATCCTGAATTTGGTGGTGCAGCGGTTCTTGAGCAGGTACCCAGGCTTACAAGATCTCCAGAAAAGTCTGTGGTCATTTCTAATGGTCATACAATGCCAGTGCTCGGCTGGCTGACATTGAAAGAGAATGCAACCTGCCCACCAACTGCCTCATTTGTGACATGTCCACCAGGTGGAACTCAACGTTGGCAATGCTGCAGCGGCTGCACACCCAGCAGAGGGCCATCAATGAGTTCCTGTGTGAGTATGGCACCAGGACAGGGTCAGGGGAGCTTGGCTTCTTTTCACCATGCCAGTGGCTACGTATCAAGGATGCATGCACTGTCCTGTCACCATTTGATGAGGCCACGAGGATGGTGAGCAGCAACAATGCATGCATCAGTGATACTGTCCCGCTTGTCTTCCTATTGAAGCACATGTTTCATGGAATAATGGACAGGGCACTTGAGGCAGAACAGCGGGAGGAAGGGGAGGACTTCCTTACCTCTCAAGGCCCCCTTTATCCAGATATTATTCCTGCAGGCCCACCAAACACACAGGAAGAGGAGGAGGAGCAGGATTGTGTCAGCATGGACGTGGAGGATAACACTCAGCAGCAATCTTCAAGGGATGGTTTTCAGCCCCCAGAAACCCAAAGAGTTGTACATGGCTGGGAGGAGGTTGTTACGGATCATGTGATCCTTAGTGACCCAGAGGACTCAGAATCGAATGCCTCTGCAAACTTTCGCAGGTTTTGCAGAATCTGGGAAGCCATGCAGCGTAAGGACCCTAGGATTTGTGGTATCAAAGATAGGGATCATTACTGGCTGGCAACCCTTCTTGATCCACGTTACAAGGGTAAGGTTGCAGAACTCATCCTGCCTTTGCAGAGGGAGCAGAGGATGAAACATCTTCAGGAGGAAAGAAGAAAGGTTTGTGCAATGCATTTCCAAACCCTGTGAGGTTACAATTTCCTGGTGCTGGACAACGTGTTGCTGAGGCTTCGTTCAGTCAGAGGAAGAGCAGTGGAGAAGGTGGCCGGCTGACCGATGCCTTTAGATAATTTTTTAGTCCTCAGCGCCAAGTTCTGATCGGTTCAAGCAACCATCGCCAACGTTTGCATTACACGGTGCAGGAATATCTAGGGGCAAGAGCAGACTTGGGGACCTTTCCAACAAAGCATCCACTTGGTTACTGGGTCTTGAGGATGGACCACTGGCCAGAACTAGCTCAATATGTAATTGAGCTACTGGCCTGTCCTGCATCCAGCGTTCTTTCTGAACGCACATTCAGTGCTGCTGGAGGGTTTGTAACGGATCATAGAGTGCGCTTGTCTACAGACTCCATTGATAGGCTCACATTCATAAAAATAAATCAGTCTTGGATCTGCAGCAGCTATCAAGCACCTGATGCTGATGTAACTGATTGATTTTTCTATGGATGTGGGATCCCTTGAAGTCTGCCTATGCTGAATGACTATTCTATTCCTCCTCAATCTTGATGATGCTAGCTTCCAACAATATTTTTGGTTTAGGGCACCACCACCACTGCCTAAGGCCCAATTTTTCTGTCCCTGTTTAACAGGGGCATGTAATTACAATTTTTGATCTAATATTTCACAGGAGGGCCTGTTCCTGTGCCCAACAAGAGTAACTGTGAGGGGTTACAGTGTTGTGGCACCACCACCACCAAAGGCCCAATTTTTCTGCCCCTGTCCCAGCAGAAGAAAAAAAGGACAAGCATGCCCCACGGCCACCTGCAGAAGATGCACCATGTCTATGACCAGCACTGTGGACTGTAGACACAGAGCCTGCTTGCCCTCTTTTAGTGGCTTGTGAGCTTCTGCCTCTCCTTGGTGGCCTTCCGGACATGATGGGGATTTTGTTTTGCAACACCACACTACACTGTATTGTGTACTGTGTACACCACCAGAAAAGTAGTAGAAACTGCACTATGGGTGCACGGTACTGTGTACACCAACAGAAGTGTAATAACAACTATGGGTGTACTGTATTGTGTACACCACCAGAAAAATAGTAGCAACTGCACTATGGGTGCACAGTACTGTGTACACTAACAGAAGTGTAATAACAACTATTGGTGAACTGTATTGTGTACACCACCAGAAAAGTAGTAGCAACTGCACTATGGGTGCACAGTACTGTGTACACTAACAGAAGTGTAATAACAACTATTGGTGAACTGTATTGTGTACACCACCAGAAAAGTAGTAGCTACTGCACTAGGGGTGCACGGTACTGTGTACACCAACAGAAGTCTAATAGCAACTATGGGTGCACTGTTTGTATTGTGTACTGTGTACACCACCAGAAAAGTAGTAGCAACTGCACTATGGGTACTGTGTACACCAGGGGTCCTCAAATTTTTTAAACAGGGGGCCAGTTCACTGTTCCTCAGACTGTTGGGGTGGCCAGACTCTTCGCCATCACAGAGCCCCCCATCCCCGAGCCCCTCCATCACAGAACCCTCCATCAGACTCCCCCATCACAGAGCCCCCATCACAGACTCCTCTCCATCACAGATCCCCCCATCACAGACTCCTCTCCATCACACAGCCCCCCATCACAAAGCCCCCATCACAGATTCCTCTCCATCACAGAGCCCCCCTATCACAGAGCCCCCATCACAGATTTCTCTTCATCACAGAGCCCCCCATCACAAAGCCCCCCTCACAGATTCCTCTTCATGACACAGCCATCCCATCACAGAGCCATCCCATCACAGATCCCCCATCACAGATCCCCCCATAACAGAGCCCTCTCCATCACAAACTCCACTCCACCACAGACCCCCCCATATCAACTCCCTCCCATCACAGAGCCCCCTATCGATATTACACACATAAGATCGCAGTACTTGCATTCCCCCCTCTCCCTCCCCTCTGCTACCTTATTCAAGACAGGAAACATGACAGGTCTGGACAAAGGGCGGGACTTGTTATAGGCATGGTTAAAGGCAGGTGATCAATTACTGGAACCGCCCCACTGTCTAGTAACCAATCACCTGCTTCTTAACATGAAAAGTCCCGCCCTTTGCCAGGCCTGTCATGTTTCCCGTTTTGCGTGAATAAGGGAGGGGAGGGGGAGTCCGAGCCCGCAGGCCGTAGTTTGAGGACCCCTGGTGTACACCAACAGAAGTGTAATAACAACTATGGGTGTACTGTATTGTGTACACCACCAGAAAAGTAGTAGCTATTGCACTAGGGGTGCACGGTACTGTGTACTGTGTACACCGCCTGAAGTATAGGATATATATATATATATATATATATATATATACACACGAGACTGTCTGTATATATGTATTACATACACCTGTAGGTAACTGAATAACCTGCCTGCCAGAAGTATATTAGAAACAGTACGCCAGGAACGGACTGCAGTCAGATATAGCTAAACTGGATACAGTGGATATATATATATATATATATATATATATATATATATATATATATATATATATATATATATATATATACAAGACTGTTTGTATATATATATATATATATATATATATATATATATATATATATATACACTGCAGCTAACTGAATAACCTGCCTGCCTGCTCAATCTAAATGACACTCTCTCTCTGTCCATGCCAACAACACACTACACGGGCCAATGTGCAGGCAGCCTTATATAGTGTGGGGCGTGGTCTTAGTCCTCCTGAGCCATGATTGGCAAAAGGCACCCTGCCTTAGGCCAATTATGGCTCTCTTAGCTGAGGGCGCTGGGATTGGCCAAAACATGCAGGTCATGGTGCATGCTTTGGCCAATCATCATACAGCAATGCACTGCGCCCCCGCAGTGCATTGTGGGCCATTACGCATCACTCGAATTTGGCACAAAAGGCCAATAGTGTTCGGTTTTGGGGGAACGGGCGAACAGCCAATGTTCGAGTCGAACTCATGTTTGACCCGAACAGAAAGCTCATCCTTAGAGTTGGATCTCCTGTCATGGATAGAAATGGCAGCGAGGCAAGGCGATGTCATCATAATGGGGGACTTCAACTATCCAGATATTGACTGGGCAGAAGGAATTGTGCACTCATTTAAGGCTCGTCATTTATTAAATGTATTACAGAACAACTTCATGTGCCAATTGGTGGATGCCCTGACTAGGATTAATGCAGTGCTAGACCTATTAACCTTTTAATGCTGGAACCTCCCAGCCCTTTAGGAGATTTATGCCGCTGGGAGGTGGACTTAAGAGCAAGTGACCACCATGATTGGCTGTCATGGTGGTCACGTGATCCAAAAGCTTTCGGTTAGGTGCCGGTAACTGTGACGGTTGTGCGCATCGCACGCTCTCAGCACAGCTCAATGGACAGCATTTCAGGCAAATATGCGGCCCCAAGAACCAGGCACCGAGAGTGCGCATATTTGTGTGCGGCCAGCGCCAAGAGGTCAATTACAAATGGCACGGATCTGATGAGGAAATAAGGGACAACTTTGGATCCAGTAATCACAGGATAATTATATTCAGCATAAATCATAGAAAAAGGAGGCACATGGGTAGTGCAAGAACACAAAATTTCAAAAGAGACAACTTTTCTAAACTGCGCTCAATACTACAAGATATTAAAAAATGGGACCAAATCCTAGAAACAATGAACACTGAGGACAAATGGGAGTAATTTAGGAACATATTACATAGAGGTATTAGCCAGTGCATTCCTATAGGCAACAAATATAAAAGAGCTTTTTAAATCTGGGTGGCTAAACTTTAATGTAAAAAGACATTAAAGAGAAAAAAAGGCCTTTAAAAATATAAGGCAGAGGGGTTATTGTTTGTCTTCCAACACAACAAGGAATGCAAGAAGAAGTGTAAGAACGCAATCAGGATGGCTACGATAGACCACGAGAGACCACGAGAGACACATAGTGGAGAAGAGTAAAAAAATCCCCCAAAATGTTTTAAATATATTCATAGTAAAAGAGAAAAAGGTCAGAACATATTGGGAAGTTGGTTACAAATTAAAGGAGAAGGCAACTGTAGTACTAAATGCATTCTTCTCCTCAGTTTTTACTAAGGAAAAGGAGGGGTATAATAATCAAGATTATCTTTAGACCCCTTTCACACTGCCGGCTCCTAGGCGTCAGCGGTAAAGCGGTGCTATTTTTAGCTATTTTTAGCTATTTAGCTATTTATTTTTAGCTATTTTTAGTTAAAACCGCCCCGCTAGTGGCCGAAAAGGGGTTAAATCTGCCCGCAAAAAGCCACCGGAGTGGCCTTTTGCCGGCGGTATCACAATGCTGCCCCATTGATTTCAATGGGGAGCAGCGGTGAAGGAGCAGTAAGTTCACCGCTCCTTCACCGCTCCAAAGAAGCTGCTGGCAGGACTTTTTCTGATGCCCTGCCAGCGCACCATTTCAGTGTGAAAGTCCTCGAGCTTTCACACTGGAGTGCATGGAGCAGCTGTTTTTGGGGCGGTTTGCAGGCGCTATTTTTAACGCTATAGAGCCTGCAAAATGCTCCAGTGTGAAAGGGGTCTTAGTAACGCATAACAGAGTGTACCCTTGTGGCTTACAGAAGCCAGTGTCCAAAAAAGACTTAACACAAAAAAATCATCAGGATCAGGTGGCTTACACCCGAGAGTCTTCAAAGAACTCAGTCAGGTTATAGCCAGACCGCTATTCCTAATTTTTATGGACAACATACTGACAGGAATGGTACCAGCAGATTGGCGAAGGGCAGAGATATATATGGGAACTATAGGCCAGTCAGTCTAAAATCGATAGTATGTCAACTATTGGAGGGGATGATAAGGGACTTTATGCAAGATTTTGCTGATGAATACAGTATCATTAGTAGTATTCAACATGGCTTTATGAAGTTACTCTTGCCAAACCAACCTGGTAACATTCTATGAGGAAGTGAGCTGCCTTCTAGATAAGGGAAGTCCAGTGGATGTGGTGTACCTGGATTTTGTAAAAGTATTCGATATAGTCCCCCAGAAATGCTTCATTTACACACTGAGGTCTGTAGGCATAGATCATAGGGTTTGTACATGGATAGAAAATTGGTTACAGGAGTGCATCCAAAGAGTGGTGATAAATAGCGTGTGCGCAGACTGGTCTGGAGTGGTAAGTGGGGCACCCCAGGGCTCTGTCCTGGGCCCAATTATGTTTAATTTATTCCAGGGTGGATAAAAATCAATGATTTTTTTTTTAAATTAAAAAATCAGATTTTTTTATTTAAGTCAGTTTTTTTTATTTACATTTTTTTTTTTTTATTAAAGCGTAACTCTCACTTTTGTTGAGAAAAAAATATTCCCCTCTGGGTGATCAATGTACATTGCAAGGATTATAACAACCTTTGCTGCAGTTTCCTACCTTTTGTTATTCTGAAGAAATCCCTCTGTGTTTCTCTGTGCCTCTGTTCTAAATGGGTCTAATGGGAGTGGTTTCATAATTAACTGTCAGCTGTGCAGCTGCAGAGCACTAATGAGGAAATCTGCTGGGCCTGCATCCCTTTAAACTTGTTCCTATTGAAAGTATCTCTCCAAAAATGAGATTTTTGCTGCCAGGGATGCCGGAAATCTGACTTGTATCTTAGTGCAGACTTCTGGGAAAATTGGTGAGCCAATCACACAAGCAGGAAATAATGTTTCTGGGGAGTGGTCAGTACACACTCTGTGTACAGAAAAACTCCATGTAGCCATATTGCAATGCATTTAGCATGAGGCTTTAATGAATATAACATGAGGCTGTATATTCTGCAATATTTAAATTTTTGGTAAACTCATTCAATGAATCCAAGTTGTGCAAGTTGAGATAACATGCACTGCATTGATGCAGGCACACAATTGCACAGTAACCATGATATAAATCAAAGTTCAGGAATATTCCTTTATCACATTGTTTTGCAAATCTATGTACACTAAAAACTGTATGATTGAATCGGTTCTGATATCGCTGTTTTACTAACCTGACAGCTTATTATTCTAAATAGGAAACCTTCATTTTGTTTGCAAATATTAAAGATTCTAACTACCAGTAAGAATAAGTCCTTACATTTAAAGAGCACCTGTCATTTCAGATCCATCATAGCAGCGCCTGTTTGCGGGCATCCACCCACCTACTGCCGCCACGTCCCTCACCTTGTTGTGTCACTGCCGCATCACCAGCCATCCCATTAAAGTGAATGGGATTGTCAGTGAGTCAACAGCGGTTCAAAAGAGGAGCCGCTGCGGGACAGAGATTGCTATTTAAAAATTATGATTTAAATTGAGTTGATTTAAATAAAGCCTTTTTACTAGTGATTTAACTAATGATTTAAATCATAATTTAAATCGACTTGATTTAAATCAAATCCATCCTGATTTATTCATAAATGACATACAGAATAGGACAAATAGCTCAATCTCAGTGTTTGCTGTTGATACAAAGCTAAGCAGGACAATAACTTCACAGCAGGATATAGAAGCTTTACAAGAAGACCTCAATTAAATAAAGGGGTTGCTAATGAGGTTTAATGTTGCAAAATTTAAAGTAATGCACTCGGGGGCTAAAAATATAAATACACGTTACTTACTTGGGGGAGAAACTCTGGGGGAATCCAGGATGGAAAAAGTTCTGGTGGTCTCAGACCAGCAACGGCATGCAATGCCAAGCTGCAGCAAGCAAAGCTAGCAGAATATTAGCATGCATAAAAAATGGTACATATGTAACTTTATATACCTAAGCTGAAATGGACAATTTTGTATCAATCATCCAACTGCAACTTTAGAGGATGAAGCAACCATTTATCCAGCAATGTGAACTGCTTGTCTAGGACTGTTGACACTTTTTAGCAGCAGGTTCAGAAACTGCAAATTTCTTTTTCTGATACTTATAACAAATACACTAAATACAGGGAACAGATTCTAATGTTGTTTGTGCTATAAATGATGGTCAAAGACTGCAAACATGCTATATGAGTAGCTGGAGACTGGGGAGTCAGACTACAGACACAATACATGAGATCAGTACTATTACAGCTCTTTCCAAATCATTTCTTCCACATTTGTCTTCCTTACAGCTCCTTAAAAAATCAGTTGTGCCAGATTTGAAATTTATCTGAGCAAGGTCCATTATAAAAGATCACAGGAGGGGAAACATAAAAAGTGAAAAAGGATGGGTAGCACAGAAAAAATAAGATAGAAATAAAGAAAAAAAAGATAAGAAAATAAAATAAAAAAATAAAACAAGCAATTCAACCACTAGAGCCCAGTCTAAATAATTTTTTACCTTCACTGACCAGAGTAAGCATTCAAGCAAGGTAAAACAGACTACCACATTCAGGGGCCCTAAAGGCCTCACAATAAGTGGCAAAGAGCTACAGGTTGGGTACCAGGGCTTTACATTTAAAGGCAGTTATGCTATATACAATGAAGGAGATATAATCTTAAATGCACAATGCTGTAATAGAGCCTTTTAGTGCTGACAGTATGTATTTAGAACAGGTGGGCTGTTTTATAAATACATCCTGTGTTACATACTTACATGAACAATAGCAAAACTATGTTTTCAAAAGAAACTGAATATGTATCGTGATGTGGTTTAGTGAAATGTCTGTTTCTGGGAACTGGTGGACCCATATACATGGACCAAGAAATTCTATTTCTTGCTGTCTAGATTGCTATGAAACTAGAACAGGGATTTCACTTCCTTCAACACTTGAACCAGAATGGCGCTGAGCTCTGACTTCATTTGCAAACCACAGAGAAAGTTTTCTCTTGTGATATATATGTGAGGTTTTATTGTTTGTTCTGTGACCCCAAATATATTATTTAGCAACTCTTACCATCTATGTGAGACAGCTGTTGAGTACAATGGTAAACTAAAATTATGCAAATTCATCATGCCACAAATACCCTGTAATAAGGTTAATTTACGGGTACTCTGCTTGCATCCATGCTACTCTTGAGTTGAGGTAAATTCACTTAAGAATGGCCAAAGCACAGATGGCACTGCATGAAACCAATGAATTTGTCCTTTGTAGAGCCAATCGAATTGCTAACTAAAAGCTGATAACTAAATGGTTGATTTGTGTGTGCAATTGCAAACCTCTTATGTTTTAACATTCTTCTTAGCAATAGAGATCTAACTTTTGATACTGTTATGCATACCCATGAGCTTGGAGGTCCAGAGTCATCTTGAGGCAGTGTAAACAAAGCTAATATGGGGCTATATAAACCTTTGATAGGTTAGTACAACTAAAAAAAGCTAATGCCGTGTACAGATGATCAGAATTTCGGCCCGCAAAAGACAGATGAGAGTTTTTCGTTGGAAAATGTGACCGTGTGTATGCTCCATCAGACTTTTGCTAGCTGAATTCCAGCCAGCAAAAGATTGAGAGCATGCTCTCAATTTTTCGGTTGGGAAAAGTTCCTATCCAAAAATGCGTCTGTAGCAATTCCGACGCGGAAAGTCCCTACCCATGCTCGTAAACAATTCGACGCATGCTCGGAAGGATTGAACATCATTTTCTCGGCTCGTCATAGTGTTGTATGTCACCGCGTTCTTGACGGTCGTAATTTCAGCAAAAAGTGTGCATGTACAGTGGGGAAAATAATTATTTGCCCACTTACAAATTAATGAAGGGTCTATAATTTTTATCATAGGTGTATTGTACAATTATGGATGAGAACGTTCTTCCATTAGCCAGAACAGTGAAGATGGGTCATGGATGGGTCTTTCAGCATGATAATGACCCAAAACATATCGCCAAGGCAACAAAGGAGTGGCTCAAGAGGAAGCACATTAAGGTCATGGAGTGGCCTAGTCTACAGAAAATTTATGGAGGGAGCTGAAACTTCGAGTTGCCAAGCGACAGCCAAGAAACCTTAAGGATTTAGAGAAGATCTGTAAAGAAGAGTGGACCAAAATCCCTCCTGACATGTGTGCAACCCTGGTAACCAACTACAAGAAATGTCTTAACTTTGTGCCAGTGGCGTCTCTAGCTTTCATATTTAGGGGGGGCAGATGGGGGGACAGGGACAAAAGTAGGGGGGTCAACTCTTGCTGTCCTGCCCCTGCTATTGACAGCACTGGTCTGGTGTCTGTCTCCTTGGCAGCGGCGGCAGTCTATTAGGACCTAGTGCTGGTGACATTATGGGTACATGCAGGGGAAGGCTGACACTATTGGTTGTAGAGAGCTGAGCCCCCAGCTGGTCACCTAGCAGCAGTAATGCTGTATAACCTTCTCTGTTGTCATGCTGATCGGGCTGTGATCCAGGTGATGTTCCCAGTCAGATGTAATAAATATATATGTATAAGCAACCGTATGTTCAGCCGCCATGTGGGCTCCATGCCTGTGTAGGGTGTGGGCTTTGATCAATAAATTCACTATCATATTTAACACTAGGATTTGACTAGGAGCATCACCTGGATTGCATCCTGATCAGCATATCGGAGAAGGCTCCACTACTGATAAGCAACCTGCAGGGAGCTCAACTGTCTACAACTATAAGAGATGGGCTCGGGTGTGTTTGAAATCCTACGTGCCCGATCCCGCCAGGAAGCCCACACTGATAATCACAGGCAGTCAGACATTTCCTGATCTGTGCAGCTGTGAACCCGGAAATGTCTCCCTGCCTGTGATTAGCGGTGTGCAGTGCTGGCTTCCTGGCGGTATTGGGCATGTGGGATTTCAAACACACAGGAGCCCATTTCTAACAACCAATTGTGCTGACCCTCCTATGCATGAGCCCATCAGCCCCATAAAGTAATCAGCACTGGGTCCTAATATGCTGCTGCCATTGAGACAGAGACCAGCGCTGTCAATAGTCGGGACAGGATGGCAACCCTGATAGTTCTGCCGCAGGTCCACACTGGGAGGATTCCCCCATCCACCTAGAATGTGTAGACGGGGGAATTGGAACATTTTTTTTTTCATTCAACCTAACAGTTGAATGAAAAAAGTGATCAATGTATGGGCTGCCTAAGAGCTAAGATTAGCCATAGATAGTTTAAATCTCAGCCGGTTCATCAGGAGATCAAGGCTGGGTTCACACTAGTGCAATGCGGGAACCCTGCGAATCCACATCGCACCCGAATCGCACGGCAGTTCACACTGCCATATGCGGACTGCTGGGGAGTGTCATACAACATTAATGACACCCCCATTTCAGCTCGCATATCACACTGCGAACTGACAGTACGGACATGAATCGGATTGCATAGGTGTGAACACCCATGCGTTCCAATTCTGGTGCGGACAAAAAAAGGGGTCCTGTGCGAGTTTAGTCTGAATGCGATGTGATTTCAGCCATACTATCTGTATGGCTGAAATCGCATTGTACGGACATCACATGCGATCTCGCACAGCATACCAGTGTGAACCGGCCCTTAAACCATTAATGAGCAGACTGAATGTACCAAGTTGATTGATCAAATTGGGTACAGCCAGCCTGCCAGATTCTCTTATGATTATCGCTAGTGGTTGCTAGTGATAATCACTGTTTGTGGGAGAATACAATTGTTCAGTGGAAGGGATTCCCCTGTCACCACTGACTGTGCTGATGGGGGGAATTATGCAAATTTCTTTCCTGCAATCTGTGGCTGCAGGAAAGAAATCTGTACTATCTAAGTTTGTGAAGGTCTTAAAAGAACACAAGGGGGGAGGGAGACAGATGGGAGAGAGAAGCAAGGAAGATCGAGATAAGGACAGTTAATTTATTACAGTGTACTGGAGTGTGCACTCACCAGTCCAGGATCAGACAGGCATTATTCACACACACAGAGGAATCTGCCTTCTGCAGCTGCTGATTTTCATTTTCCCGCCCACACATCCCCTCTCTCCAGATACAGCTGCACACCGGGGATAGTGTAGGCGGGGCGGGAAGACACAGGAGGAGCAGAGGTGATAGGAGGAGAGCTTTATTCCTCTCTGATCTCCCGTCAGTGAGGGGGGGTGGATGTGTTTGCTGGGCTGTGTGTAAGAGTGTCATAGACACTCTTACAGAGCTGCAGTGACCAGTCTTAGAATTTATAGGCTGATTTCTCCTGTCCCACGGACGGGAGCAGTCAGTCTGCTTTTTAACTGTCACTGAGATACAGAAATGGGAGGCTTGCCCGCCCCTGTGCTGGTGGAGTCCGTCCTTCCTGAAGTCTCTCTCCTCCCTGCCAATGAGGTTGCAGGGGGAGGGAGCAGATCGCTGGCCGTAGTTGTGCGAGCCGCTCTCGCATATTGCAGAGTGTCAGCAAGCAGAGGGAGGGGGAGAAATCCCCCACAGGAGCTGACAGCATGCTCTGCCTTTCAGGAGAGCTTATGTCCACTCGCGGTGACCCAAGCAAGATGCGGGACACCCAATACATTTAAGAAACAAAAGGTGTTTCAATTGGGGGGGCACATGGTGGGGCACAGCACAATGTTGGGGGGGTCAGGGCCCCCTCTGGACCCCCCTTAGTAACGCTATTGCTCTGTGCTTGCCAACAAGGGTTTCTCCACCAAGTACTAAGTCATATTTTGCTTGGAGATCAAACACTTATTTTACTCACTGACCTGCAACTCAATTTATAACATTTGTATCATGTGTTTTTTTCTGGATTTTTGGTTGATATTCTGTTTCTATCATTTAAAATACACCTATGATAAAAATTATAGACCCTTCATTTCTTTGTAAGTAGGCAAGCTTACAAAATCTGCAGGGGATGAAAACATTATTTTCCCCACTGTATAAATTGATGTATAGGCCTACTCATAACTGTTTCTCTTTATATAAAATCTTTTAAATGGAATTCTCCCTATAACCTGCATACTGTAGCTCACACATTTACAGTATAACATGACTGAAGAGTTCTTTAGCATTATCTGCACATGTACTCTGTTATAAATATGAACTAGAAAGACCTCTGTCATAGAGATAGGCACAGTCTGGCTGATTTCCTGGAGTTCTGCACATTTGCTGTAAAATATCTGCAGGAACACTGTCTGTGGATTCTTTATGAGCACATTCATTTTCCTCCCGGTTGTACAAGTTGTACAGAATAAATGCCTTGCATTTCCAGAAATTGCTATTGATTGGCCGTCCAGTTTACAAGACCGATCAATATTAGTTTCCCCAAGCTATATATTTATTTGTGATCAGCCTCTTTCTCTTACCTCAACTCATACACAGTGCTTTCTAGTGCTTGTTGTTGTAATGTCTCCAGACTGAATGGATGATTTCAATCCTTTCCTGGAAGAACTCAGTACAAACACTTTCAGTGCAGAAAAATATCTATAAGACTTTGTACATTTGCCATCTCTCAAGTATGAAAAAAAACCTCATGGTGTTGAACATAAAAGTGGTCACTTGCTCTAATACTGATTGCTTAATGCCTGATTGTACCTGAACACCAGGTCTATGCTGCGGTTTATTATAACTGAACCTCAGTTTAAAAAAAAAATAATAATAAAAATGAATCTCCCATTAAAATAAAAAAAATCTTTAAGTTCAATACTCACCTTCAATCCAGAAGCACAGGCTGGCATACCCCCTGCCTAGCCCCTTAGAGCCTGATTGACAGGCAGGGAGGGGCATACTGGTCTGTACTTGTCTCTTTGATAGGAGCAGAAGATCATCAGGACTCATAGAATCCATTCTTCGGAATGCAAGGAGGAAGTAGGATGAGGAAACTTTGCAAGAAGATCTGAACAAATTACGGGGTGGGCAACTACATGGTTTAATAAGGTTTAATGTAGAAAAATGTAAAATAATGCATTTGGGTGGCAAAAATATGAATGCAATCTACTTACTGGGGGGAGAACCTCTGGGGAAATCAAGGACCTGAGGGTCCCAGCAGATGATAGGCTCAGCATTGGCATGCAATGCCAAGCTGCTGCTAACAAAGCAAGCAGAATATTGGCATACATTAAAAGGGGATTAACTCAAGAGATAAAGCGATAATTCTCCCACTCTACAAGACTCTGGTCCGTTCTCACCTGGAGTATGCTGTCCAGTTCTGGGCACTAGTCCTCAGGAAGGATGTAATGGAGCAAGTACAGAGAAGGGCAACAAATTTAATAAAGGGACTGGAGGATATTAGTAATGAAGAAAGGTTACGAGCACTGAACTTATTCTCTCTGGAGAAGGGGATATGATTTCAATTTACAAATACCATACTGGTGTCCCCACAATAGGGATAAAACTCTTACACGGAAGGGAGTTTAATAAGACACATGGCCACTCATTAAAATTAGAAGAAAAGAGGTTTAACCTTAAACTGCGTAGAGGGTTCTTTACTGTAAGAGCGGCAAGGACGTGGAATTCCCTTCCACAGGCGGTGGTTATAGTGGGGAGCATCGATAGTTTCAAAAAACTATTAGATAAGCACCTGAATGACCACAACATACAGGGACGATACAGACATAAAATCACATACATAGGTTGGACTTGATGGACTTGTGCCTTTTTTCAACCTCACCTACTATGTAACTATGTAAGTAGTGATAAAGAGGTCACGTGAACATTATTGAAAAGAGACAATAAATGTACTTAACACTTTTTGGATTTTGCTCTCAATATAATGCAACTGTTTATGATTTCCTCTATATATTTAATATATATATATATATATATATATATATATATATATATATATATATATATATATATATATATATATGTATATATATATGTATGTATATATATATGTATGTATATATATATGTATATGTATATATGTATATATATATATGTATATATATATATGTATATATATATGTATATATATATATGTATATATATATGTATATATATATATGTATATATATATATATATATATATATATATATATATATATATATATATATATATATATATATATATATTTATACAGAATCTCACAAAAGTGAGTACACCTCTCACATTTTTGTAAATATTTTATTATATCTTTTCATGTGACAACACTGAAGAAATGACACTTTGCTACAATGTAAAGTACCGTATATACTCGAGTATAAGCCATCCCGAGTATAAGCCGAGGCACCTAATTTACCACAGAAAACTGGAAAAACTTATTGACTCGAGTATAAGCCGAGGGTGAGAAATGCAGCAGCTACTGTAAGTGGAAAAGAGGGTCAACAATGCCCATCTGCAGCTGCATGCCTCCCTGTGTCCATTGCATACCTCACTGTGTCCATTGCATGCCTCCCTGTGTCCATTGCATACCTCTCTGTGTCCATTGCATGCCTTCCTGTGTCCATTGCATACCTTCCTGTGTCCATTGGATGCCTCCCTGTATCCATTGCATACCTCACTGTGTCCATTGCATACCTCACTGTGTCCATTGCATGCCTCCCTGTGTCCATTGCATACCTCACTGTGTCCATTGCATGCCTCCCTGTGTCCATTGCATACCTCACTGTGTCCATTGCATGCCTTCCTGTGTCCATTGCATACCTCACTGTGTCCATTGCATGCCTCCCTGTGTCCATTGCATACCTCACTGTGTCCATTGCCTGCCTCACTGTGTCCATTGCAGCCTCCCTGTGCAGATCTGCCTACCTCACTGTGTTCATTGCAGCCTCCCTGTGCAGATCTGCCTACCTCACTGTGTCCATTGCAGCCTTCCTGTGCCGATCTGCAACCTCTCTGTGTCCATCCATTGCAGCCTTCCTGTGCCGATCTGCATACCTGATCAGCGTGTCATGCAGTCAGATGGCGGCCATTCCAGTGTACAAAAGCCGCGACTCCCCCTCGTCCTCGTCTGTGATAGGTGGAACACTCAGTTTCCCAGCAGTCAGTGTGCAGCCTATCACTGACATCCTCTCATCCTCGTCCGTGGGATGAGGATGAGAGGACGTCCGTGATAGGCGGAACACTGAAGACTGACTCACTGCTGGGAAACTGAGTGTTCCCCTATCACAGACCAGGAGGAGGCGTGGCTTTTGTACACTGGAATGGCTGCCGTCTGACTGCATGACAGGCTGATCAGGTAGGCAGACGGCAGTGACTTGAGTATAAGCCAAGGGGGCACTTTCAGCACAAAAAAATGTGCTGAAAAACTCTGCTTATACTCGAGTATATACGGTAGTGAGTGTACAGCTTGTATAACAGTGTAAATTTGCTGTCCCCTCAAAATAACTCAACACACAGCCATTAATGTCTAAACCACTGGCAAAAAAGTGAGTACACTCCAAGTGAAAATGTCCAAATTGGGCCCAAAGTGTCAATATTTTGTGTGGCCACCATTATTTTCCAGCACTGCCTTAAACCTCTTAGGCATGGAGTTCACCAGAGCTTCACAGGTTGCCACTGGAGTCCTCTTCCACTCCTCCATGACAACATAAAGGAGCTGGTGCATGTTAGAGACCTTGCGTTCCTCCACCTTCCATTTGAGGATGCCCCACAGATGCTCAATAGAGTTTAGGTCTAGAGACATGCTTGACAAGTCCATTACCTTTACTCTCGGCTTCTTTAGCAAGGCAGTAGTCGTCTTGGAGGTGTGTTTGCGGTTGTTATCATGGAATACTGCCCCGCGGCCCAGTCTCCGAAGGGAGGGGATCATGCTCTACTTCAGTATGTCAGAGTACATGTTGGCATTCATGGTTCCCTCAGTGAACTGTAGCTCCCCTGTGTTGGCAGCACTCATGCAGCCCCAGAACATTACACTTCCGCCACCATGTTTGACTGTAGGCAAGACACACTTGTCTTTGTACTTCTCACCTGGTTTCCGCCCTGCACGCTTGACACTATCTGAACCAAACAAGTTTATCTTGGTCTTATCAGACCACAGGACATTGTTCCAGTAATCCATGTCCTTAGTCTGTTTGTCCTCAGCAAACCGTTTGTGGGCTTTCTTGTTTATCATCTTTAGAAGAGGCTTCCTTCTGAGATGACAGCCATGAAGACCAATTTGATGCAGTTTGCGGCATATGGTCTGAGCACTGACAGGCTGACCCCCCACCCCTTCAACCTCTGCAGCAATGCTGGCAGCACTCATATGTCTATTTCCCAAAGACAACCTCTGGATATGACTCTGAGCAAGTGCACTTAACTTCTTTGGGTGACCATGGTGAGGCCTGTTCTGAGTGGAACCTGTCCAGTTAAACCACTGTATGGTCTTGGCCACTGTGCTGCAGCTCAGTTTCAGGGTCTTGGCTATCTTCTTTTTGCCTAGGCCATCTTTATGTAGAGCAACAATTCTTTTTTTCAGATCCTCAGAGAGTTCTTTGCCATGAGGTGCCATGTTGAACTTCCAGTGACCAGTATGAGAGTTAGAGCGATAACACCAAATTTAACACACCTGCTTCTCATTCACACCTGAGACCTTGTAACACTAACGAGTCACATGATACCGGGGAGTGAAAATGGCTAATTGGGCCCAATATGTACATTTTCACTTAGGGGTGTAATCACTTTTGTTGCCAGCGGTTTAGACAATAATGGCTGTGTGTTGAGTTATTTTGAGGGGACAGAAAATTTACACTGTTATACAAGCTGTAAACTCACTACATTAGTGTCATTTCTTCAGTGTTGTCACATGCAAAGATATAATAAAATATTTACAAAAATGTGAGGGGTGTACCCACTTTTGTGAGATACTGTATATACTATATTAACAAAAGTATTGGGGCGCCTGCCTTTACACACACATGAACTTTAATGGCTTCCCAGTCTTAGTCCATAGGGTTCAATATTGAGTTGGCCCACCCTTTGCAGCTATAATAGCTTCAACTTTTCTGGGAAAGCTGTCCACAAGGTTTAGGAGTGTGTCTATGAGAATGTTTGACCATTCTTCCAGAAGCGCATTTCTGAGGTGAGGCACTAATGTGGACGAGGTCTTGCTCACAGTCTCCACTCTAATTCATCCCAAAAGTGTTCTATTGGTTTGAGGTGCAGGCCAGTCAAGTTCCTTAACCCTAAACTCGCTCATTCATGTCTTTATGGACAATCTACTTTTATAGATTGAGCTGGCGAACTTGAGATGGTGGGCCAACTCAATATTGAACCCTACGGACTAAGACTGGGATGCCATTAAAGTTTACGTGCATGTAAAGGCAGGCGTCCCAATCCTTTTGGTAATATAGTGTATATACAGTGGTTAAAATAAGTATTAAACACTTCACCATTTTTCTAAATCTATTTCTAAAGGTGCTATTGACATGACATTTTCACCACATCTCAGGAACAACCCATGCATCCATACATACAAAGAAACCAAAACAAATAATTTCAGAAATGAAGTTATGTGTAATAAAATTTCACGACACAGGGAAAAAGTATTGAACAAGTACATTCGATCATGTGCGCTCGATCAGTTGCATAAAGAGAGTGGATAATATGAACTCTCTTTCACACTGAGTTCATGTGGAGAGATACATTTATGGCACAAGAACAGTTGAAGTGTTTTTAGTCAAGCTGCCTGTGGATGGCTGCCAGATCATGACAGACTAGAAGTAAGCCTGTGGAAGGCAAAGACAGAAGGAGAGCAGCGCCATGGCGCTGCTCTCCTTCTGTCTTTGAAAAAGTATTGAACATGTTAACTGAAATTTATTTAATACTTTGTTCAAAATCCTTTGTTAGTAAGGACAGCTTTGAGATGACTTGTGTATGGAGAAACTAGTCGCATGCATTCCCCAAGTGTGGTTTTGGCCCATTCTTCCATACAGTCTTCAAATCTTGAAGGTTCCGTGAGCCTCTTCTATGAACTCTGATCTTTAGTTCTTTCCATAGATTTTCTATTAGATTCAAGTCATATGATTGGCTGGTCCATTCTAGCGACTTTATTCTCTTTCTTTGAAACAAACTGAGAGTTTCCTTGGCTTTGTGTTTAAGATCATTGTCTTGCAAAAATTTTCACCCTTGTTTCAACAAGAGTGTCTTGGTACATTTTTTCATTCATCCTTCCTTCAATGACATGAAGTTTTCCAGTACTGTATGCTGAAAAACAGCTCACACCATGATGTTCCCCCTCCAAACTTCACTGTTGGTATGGTGTTTTTTGGGTGATGTGCAGTGCTATTTGACCTCCAAACGTGGTGTGTATTATGGCATCCAAAGAGTTCAATTTTGGTCTTATTCTCCCAGTATTTCACAGGTTTGTCTAAATGTTGTGCAGCAAACTTTAAACGAGCTTCAACATGCTTTTTCTTCAGCAATGGAGACTTGCGTGGTGAGCGTGCATACAGGCCATGGCGGTTGAATGCATTTCTTATTGTTTTCTTTGAAACAATTGAACCTGCTAATTCCAGATCTTTCTGAAGCTCACCACAAGTGGTCCTTGGCTCTTGGACAACTCTTCTGATAATTCTTTTCACTCCTCTGTCAGAAATCTGGCGAGGTGCACCTGATAGTGGCCAGTTGATGGTGAAATTATGTTCTTTCCACTTTCGGATTATGGCCCCAACAGTGCTCACTGGAACATTCAAGAAGTTCAACAATCCTTCTGTAACCAATGACAGTATGTTTTGCAACAATAAGGTTGTGAAGGTCTCGAGAGAGCCCTTTGCTTTTACCCATCATGAGAGTTTTCTTGTGTGACACCTTGGTAATGTGATACCTTTTTATAGGCCATCAGTTGAGACTAAGCCAGCTGATATTAATTTGCATTGACATGGGGCAGGGTTGCTTTCTAAATACTGATAGATTTCAGGTGGTGCCTTGGCTTTCTATGCCTTTTTGTACCTCCCTTTCTTCATGTGTTCAAGACTTTTTCCCTGTGTCATTCCATTTTATTACACATAACTTAAGTTCTGAGCGTATTTGTTTTAAATTCTTTGTATGTATGAATTGCTTGGGTTGTTACTGATTCTGTGAAAATTTCATGTCAATAGCACCTTTAGTAATATGTTTACCTAGAAAAATTGTGACATGTTCAATATTCAATACAGTATATACAGTGAGGAAAATAATTATTTGATCACCTGCAGATTTTGTAAGTTAGCCCACTTACAAAAAAATGAAGGGTCTACAATTTTTATCATAGTTGAATTTCAAATGATAGAGACAAAATATCAACCAGAAATCCAGAAAAAACACATGATACAAATTTTATAAATTGAGTTGCAGTTCAGTGAGTAAAATAAGCATTTGATCCCCAAGCAAAACATGACTTAGTACTTGGTGGAGAAACCCTTGATGGCAAGCACAGAAGTAAGACATTTCTTGCATCATCACTGACTGTGGAAACTTCACATTGGACCTCATGCAACTTGGATTCTGTGCCTCTCCACTCTACCTCCAGACTCTGGGACCTTGATTTCCAAATTAAATGCAAAATTTTCCACAGTCCGTGATGATTTGGGGAGCCAGGTCATCTGCTGGTGTTGGTCTACTGTTTTTTATCAAGTCCAAAGTTAGCGCAGCCCTCTACAAGGAATTTCTAGGGCACTTCATGCTTTGCTCTGCTGCCCAGCTTTATTGAGATGCTGATTTCATTTTCCAGCAGGACTTGCCACCTGCCCACACTGTCAAATGTACCAATACCTGGCTTAATGATCACGGCATCACTGTGCTTGAGTGGTCAGCAAACTCACCTGACCTAAACCCCATAGAGAATCTGTTGGGTATTGTCAAGAGGAAGATGAAAGACACCAGATCCAACAATGCAGACGAGCTGAAGGCCGCTATCAAAGCAACCTGGGCTTCCATAACACCTCAGCAGTGTCACAGGCTGATCGCCTCCATGCCATGCCGCATTGATGCAGTAATTCATGCAAAAGGAACCCCTACCAAGTATTGAGTGCATACTATACTGTACATGGACATACTTTCCAATAAGCAAACATTTCTTTATTAAAAATCCTTTTTTTAACTGGTCTTATGATATTTTCTAATTTTCTGAGATACTGAATTTGGGGTTTTCACTAGCTGTAAGCCATAATCATCAACATTAAAAGAAAGAAATTCTTGAAATATCTCACTCTGTGTGTAATGAATCTGTATAATATATGAGTTTCACTTTTTGAACTGAATTACTGAAATAAATGAACTTTTTCATGATAGTCTAATTTTATGAGATGCATCTGTATATATAACGATATCTATCTATTTATCAATATTGTGACAAATGAGAGTGTGGTAAATGATGTACATGTTTATCCCAGATCTTTACATAAATGGTCCAATAAAGTCAAGCAGGCCAGGATCCGGAACAGGAAGTTAATAAATGATTGGCAAATTAGGAGAGTTGGGTGCCAGTTCCTTTATGTGAGATGTTTCTAGGTTTTATTGCACCTGCATATTTCTATTCAAAACACGGTCCTTGGTCTTCTACCTGGCTCGTTAAACTTTCTAAGTCTCTCTCCTACAGAGCTATACTGGCTGGACACTTAAACTGGCTGGACACTTAAACTTTAAATGTGGCTCCTTGAAACTTGACTTTCTAGTGTTATATTACTCTTACACTTCAAGGCAGGACAGCTTGGAAAGGTTCCTGTGTTGCTTTGCTACTCAGTCACTCACCTTCTCTATGTGGAGGACAACTGTAGTTTGCTCCTTGTAGTCCTAAAGTAGATCTCCATAGCAGCCAGTATTTTCAAGGGATCCTCCCAGGGTTAGGGGGGGTGACCTATCTGACTACAGCAGATGTAGCATCTTTATATACCAACATAAGTCATCAAGACACATTACAAGCCACAAGATGGGCACTTAGACAAACTGGGAGTATGAAATGTAAACAAAGAAGGTTCCTCTTGGAATGTTTGGAATATAGTTTGATCTGCTGGGTTGGACCCACTCTTTTGGACCGCAATATGTGTTGTTGTTCTGGGTAAGGGTCATGATCACCTTATGGAAGGAACACCATACTCACCATTATTTTGTCATTATCTAATCATGTTATGTGATGTTTTATCATATCTATTATGATTAACCTGATATTATTTCTCTTTTCTCTGTAGTACTGTATACTGTCTCTGCTCTTGTAACATCATATCATGCAAACAAAGCTCCTGAAGAAGCAGTTAATATCAGTGTATCATGTCGAGCATGCTAATATAATTGATACAGGGTGAACTGGTATTGCCATCCTTTTCAGTTGCACCCCCTTTATTTGAACAGACAAAGATGTTTTTTAATTTGTATGTTTTAACATGTTGATGGTAATTTAATAAAATTCCATCTGTTTTATATATTTGTGTATCTTGATTGTTACGGTACCATTAAAGTCCACTAGCCTCAACCACACATTTTTACACTGGAATATAGTTTGAGCCACATTTATTTTTGGTAAAATCACACTTATTTAAAACAATAAAAGGGAGTGGCGTTGGGGGCTAAATATTCCCCTTAAGTGTAGCCAATCTACACATGGCCCAATGGGAAGCAGAATCGATATATCAAAAAAGGCCTGACCAATTAATGATGTACAAAAGGTATATCGATGATATTTTTATTATTTGGATAGGAGACATGGATAGTATTTTACAATTTGGCCATAATCTTAATTCTAATGATAAGAACATCAAGCTATCATGGGAGATAAATGAAAAAAAAAAAAATTCTGGATTTAGAAATTTGACAAGAAAGAGGCCAAATAAAAACTAAAATATTTTAAAACAGTGGATAGGAACAGCTACCTTCCCATGGACAGCTGCCATCACAGATCATGGCTTATGAATATTCCTAAAGGCCAATTTATTAGGTTCAGAAGAAACTGCACAGAAATATCAGATTATAAACAACAAGCCAAATTAATAGAGGAACGTTACATAAAGAAGGGTTACATAAGACCTTTCTTACAACAGAAAATAGAAGAAGTTGGAAATATTGAAAGGGAAACACTGCTAAGAAATAAAGAGAAAAGAGAACTTAATTTTTCAGAAACTCCTTTAATCCTTGATTATAACATTCAATATAGAAAATTGGAAACCATTATTCGAAAACACGGGAACATTCTATCAGCGGATCGCCATCTAGTTCAGTTGCTGCTCATACGTCCTAGATTCATCTATAGAAGAGCCCCCACACTTAGGGATCTAGTAGCGAAAAGCGTGCTAGACCCTCCTTCGAAGAAAACTTTCACTTTTTTAGAAGGAAAAGGTTTTTATCCTTGGAAGAACTGTTATGCATGTCGACATACAAAATTTAGTAAAAGGAAATAAAATGAAGTGCAATCATTACAGGGAAGAAATACATTAGCGAATTCATATCATGCAAAAAGTAGCAGTTTATGTTTTGGAATGTAGATGTCACCTCCAGTATGTAGGGAGAACAAAAAGACCACTCTGGAAACGCTTGAGAGAACACGTTCAAATAATCAAAATAGGTTATCCCAAGCATAGTGTTTCCAAACACTATGCTGAATGTCATGGAAAGGATCTGTCCTCTCTATGGTTTTGGAGTATAAAGAAGTACAAACCCCACTGGAGAGGGAGCAATAATAATACCTTAAATAAATCGGAATCTCGTTGGTAGGGATGAGCCGAACACCCCCTGGTTCGGTTCGCAGCAGAACAATTTGTGCGAACACGCGAACACCATTAAAGTCTATTGGATGCGAACGTGAAAAATCAAAAGTGTTCATTTTAAAGGCTTATATGCAAGTTATTGCCATAAAAAGTGTTTGGGGGCCCGGGTCCCGCCCCAGGGGACATGTATCAATACAAATAAAAAGTTTTAAAAATGTCCATTTTTTCGGGAGCAGTGATTTTAATAATGCTTAAAGTGAAACAATAAATATGAAATATTCCTTTAAATATCGTGCCTGGGGGTGTCCTTAGTATGCCTGTAAAGTAGCGCATCTTTCCCATGTTTATAACAGTGCCACAGCAAAATGACATTTCTAAAGGAAATAATTTCATCTAAAACTGCTCGCGGCTGTAATGTATTGTCGGATCTCGGCAATATAGATAAAAATACCAAAAAAAAAATGGTGTGGGTGCCCCCCCATAATCCATACCAGGCACTATATACTCTGAACAGCAGTATATATACTATATGGCCTGCCATATATACTCTGCAGAAAATCGAGCCTTAGGTGTTGGTGATACCAGATCACTGTAAGCCCTCACAGTTACTCTTGTTGGGCGCAAGAACGGGCCCTGCTGTGAAATATTAGATCAAAAATTGTAATTACATGCCCCTGTTAAACAGGGGCAGAGAAATTGGACCTTGGGTGGTGGTGGTGGTGCCACAACACTGTAAACCCACACAGATACTCTTGTTGGGTGCAGGAACAGGTCCTGCGTTGAAATATTATATCAAAAATTGTAATTACATGTCCCCATTAAACATTGGCAGAAAAATTGGGCCTTGGGTGGTGGTGGTGTTGCCACAACACTGTAACCCCTCACAGATACTCATGTTGGGTGCAGGAACGGGCCCTGCTGTGAAATATTAGACCAAAAATTGTTAACCACTTAAACCCCGGACCATTTGGCTGGCCAAAGACCAGAGCACTTTTTGCAATTCGGCACTGCGTCACTTTAACTGACAATTGTGTGGTCGTGCGACGTGGCTCCCAAACAAAATTGACGTCCTTTTTTTCCCACAAATAGAGCTTTCTTTTGGTGGTATCTGATCACCTCTGCGGCTTTTATTTCTTGCGCTAGAAACAAGAAAAATTGCGACAATTTTGAAAAAAACACATCTTTTACTTTTTGCTATAATAAATACCCCCAAAAATATATATGTTTCCTCAGTTTAGGCCGATACATATTCTTATACATATTTTTGGTAAAAAAATCGCAATAAGCGTTTATTGATTGCTTTGTGCAAAAGTTATAGCGCTTATATTTTTGTATTAGATACTGTGTACACCGCCTGCACTGTATTAGAAACTGTACAACGGTTGGACTGTATTGTATACTGTGTACACCACCAGAAGTGTAGTAGAAACTGTACACACTATATTAGATACTATGTACACCGCATGCACTGTATTAGAAACTGTACAAAGGCTGCACTGTATTGTATACTGTGTACACCACCAGAAGTATAGTAGAAACTGTACACACTGTATTAGATACTGTGTACACCACCAAAAAAGTAGTAGAAACTGTACACACTGTATTAGATACTGTGTACACCGCCTGCACTGTATTACAAACTGTACAGCGGCTGCACTGTATTGTATATACATTGCATGTGTCACCCAGTCTCCAAACCCTTGAAAAAGCATGTGATTGTGATGCAATGTGTCAGGAAGAGCCAGGTGATGACATTTCTGGTCACGGCCAAAACCGGAAAGTCCTTGTTTTAACACTGTTGAATGCTTCATTTTTGACACGTGAGTTACTGCATTTTAAATAAAATCGTTTTATTGAAATACTATACCATGGAGATTCCTTTTATCCCTATACATGACCCCTGAATTGGAGCAGAATTTAAGCGAGGTCTGTTAGGATGGAAACCATACAGGAGAGGAGCCTCCAGTGTCTCCAGGCACAGCCGTGTCACTTCCAAACAAAGAGGAAAGGAGAGGAGATTGCCACTGAGGATTGTATAGATGCTTTACTAGAACTATTGGGGTCCTCCTTAGAGGTGAGAGGTTGGGCACACTGTGTGTGGATTGAAAAGAGAAAAAAAAGGGGGCTACAAGTGTCACATCACTATCAATCTCTTTACACTGGGACATTTTATCTTACCCTTTTTTTGCACATCTGAAGAGACTATTTATTTAACAAAACTTTTTTGCACTGGACTGTTTTTATGAAATATTGATTCATCATTGCACCTTTGATGTTTATTTCACAATTGCATAACGTTTTACTGAAGTTTTGCACACTTTTATATTTTTATTGTTATGATATTTTTATAGCATCTTAATTGACAAAAAACTGACAACTCTTTTGTGATATTGCTCAGATTATTAATTATTTAGAGTGTATTTATATAGTGCTGCTCCATCGTATACATTTACCCTAACTTGCTGTAGGCACTGTCAGATAGCCTGATATCCAATGCCATGGTGCCTGTTAAAGATGTCATTTGGCTGAACCAGCGCCATGGGGCACTGAGTATCTCCTTTCATTTATCAGATAAAAAAAACACTGACAACAATGATGGGGAAGTCTTCCTCCCACTGACCACCAATCTCTCGGTCAGTCTTCCCTCTGTCCCCAATGTAAGGGGTATTCATTTTCTCACTGATGTACAATGACATTTCCCCCCTACTGATCACCAGTTAAAGGTAATATGTTACATGCTCCTGACCACTGCATGTTGTATGCTGTGCTGTATATTAACTACTCCTGACCACTAGAATATATTTACCTTGTTGTTTGTTACATACTCCCGATTAGAGCATTCCTATATGTTGTGCTGTATGTTTCATTTTTCTGATGACTCCACTTTATACAATGCATTATACATTACTGACTGCTGTGTTATATAAGCTCTGCTGTACAATACACATGGTACTCCTGCTCAAAGTGTTCAATGTGTTATAAGTGGCTGGTTATTAAGTAGTTCCCAATTATTTATTGGAGTTCTTCTTCGGGGTAGGATTAGACAAAGTGTCTATAATAAGTGTGGAAAAACCCATATGTGGTCGTAATGTTCCCCTTTTTTAATTATTAAAGGGTATATAGTGGGTACAAAGACTGCAACATATGTGTACAGTGGATACTGAGAGTAAGCTTTGGCTCCTTGTAACTAATGCAATGTGTCTGTTGGGATTTTTTTTTTCAAACTCATACAAAAAAGTGTACCACATATGTTTACATATACTATATTATCAAAAGTATCGGGACACCTGCCTTTACGCACACATGAACTTTAATGTCATCCCAGTCTTAGTCCGTAGGGTTCAATATTGAGTTGGCCCACCCTTTGCAGCTATAACAGTTTCAACTCTTCTGGGAAGGCTGTCCACAAGGTTTAGGAGTCTGTCTATGGGAATGTTTGACCATTCTTCCAGAAGCGCATTTGTGAGGTCAGGCACTGATGTTGGACGAGAAGGCCTGGCTCACAGTCTCTGCTCTAATTCATCCCAAAGGTCTTCTTTCGGGTTGAAGTCAGGACTCTGTGCAGGCCAGTCAAGTTCTTACACCCCAAGCTCGCTCATCCATGTCTTTATGGACCTTGATTTGTGCACTGGTCCAAATCATTTGATGGGAGGGTGGATTATGGTATAGGGCTGTTTTTCAGGGGTTGGGCTTGGCCCCTTAGTTCCAGTGAAGGGAACTCTTAAGGCATCAGCATTCCAAGACATTTTGAAAGATTTCATGCTCCCAACTTTATGGGAACAGTTTTGGGATAGCCCTTTCCTGTTCCAGCATGACTGCGCACCAGTGCACAAAGCAAGGTCCATAAATACATAGATGAGCGAGTTTGGGTTGGAAGAACTTGACTGGCCTGACCTCAACCCGATAGAACATCTTTGGGATGAATTAGAGCACAAACTGCAAGCCAGGCCTTCTTGTCCACATCAGTGCCTGACCTCACAAAAGCACTTCTGGAAGAATGGTCAAACATTCCCATAGACACACTCCTACACCTTGTGGACAGCCTTCCCAGAAGAGCTGAAGTTGTTATAGCTGCAAAGGGTGGGCCAACTCAATATTAAACCCTACGGTCTAAGATTAGGATGCCATTAAAGTTCATGTGCATGTAAAGGCAGGCGTCACAATACTTTTGACAATATAGTGTATGTGGTATTTATTGATACAATATAGCTTTACTGTTTATATTCCATAGAGATTTTTAAATGATGTTGTATTGGTATGAACCAATACCCATTTCAGGGTGTTTCTGTGAAAAATATAACCTGCGATGCAACTATGGTGGAATGTATAAATTGAACAGAACCATGTTTCAGTTCTATAGGTCCTGCCCTTTCAGAAATATATATTGTTTATATATATATATATATATATATATATATATATATATATATATATATATATATATATATACGTCTCAATAAGATTGTAAAGTGATTTTTAAAGATCACCTTTTATTTTTAAAAACAGTAAACATATTATACCTGCCTGTTCTGTGCAGTGGTTTTGCACAGAGCAGCCCTGATCCTCCGCTTCTTGGGTCCAGGCCGCCACTCCTGGCACCCCCCCTGCTGAGTGCCCCCATAACAAGCTGTTTGCTATGGGGGCACTCATACATGCTCACTTATAAGCCGGCTCTGTGTGTCCATAGACACACAAAGATTGGCTTGGCCCTGCCCCCCAATCCTTCCTCTCACTGGCTGTGACTGATAGCAACAGAAGCCAATGAGATGGGACAGAGCCATGTGAGCAGCTGCTCTTGTGCACATCGCTGGATCAAGATTGGGCTCAGGTAAGTATTAGGGGGGATTGGAGGAGAAGCTGCATGCAGAAGGTTTTTTTTACCTTCATGCACAGAATGCATAGGGATAAAAAACCTTCAGCCTTTGGAATCACTTTAACTGCCGACCAGTTGTTATACGGGGCAGGTTGGCTCTCTGTGTGAATCGCCGTAGCTGTATGGCAGGCACTTTAAGAGGACGTGTGACGTCAGAGCCCATGCACACGGCAGGCGGCCACAATGTCCACCGGTCACCTGCGATCGTTCCTGAGAGAGACAGAACGGTGATCTGTGTATGTAAACAGACAGATCCTTGTTCTGTCGGGGAAGTAGAGAGAGATCTGCTGTTCCTAGTAATCAGGAACACCGATCTCTCTCTATTTCCTGTCAGTACACTGCCCCCACAGTTAGAAACACCTCCCTAGGGAACACTTAACCCCTTGATCACCCCCTAGTGTTAACCCCTTCCCTGCCAGTGACATTTATACAGTATTCGGTGGCTATATTTAGCTCTGATCGCTGTATAAATGTCAATAGTCCCAATAAAGTGTCAAAAGTGTCCGATCTGTCTGCCGTAATGTCACAGTCCCGCTAAAAATCTCTGATCACCGCCCTTACTAGTAAAAAAAAAAAAAATAATAATAAAAAATGCCATAAATTTATTCCCTACCCAGATAGCAAGTAATTGTGCTGCAAGTTTGAAAATGACTTGCTAAGCTCTTGCTAGACTTCCTAAGCTTCACACATTTGTTGCACAATTGCAGCAAGTCTGCATTGCATGATTCCAGATCAATTTTCTTTGTAAACATTCTGCAAGTCTGCTGCAAGTTCTGGTTCAGTTATGTTGTGCAATAGTCATCCCACCACAGGGGTCACTGTGGCTGAATTTTCATCATTACTTCCTGCTGTGTGTAAGGTTTTTCCTTCATTGCTGCTGGGGCGTGGTGTGCAGAGAGGTGAGTGGTATCCATGAGATCTGACATGAAGTTCAGAGAGTTAGAAATCAAGGAGTGACTAACCCTAGTATCCTATTGGTGAAGCACAATTTGGAATGTTTTATTTTTCCTTGTTTATATGCTAGCAGCTCACCTTAAACAAAGACCACAACAGGTTTAGTGGTGCTTTTAGGAGAGGGGAGTGGAGTGGAATGTGATTTTTCATAAAGGATCCATATATTAAAGCCTTGTCAGACCAGCTGTGGATTTCAATGCAGGCGAGGAGAGTGGAATGTGAACTGCCATTAAGGATTTGTATGCCAAATTGCCACCAGACCTGTTGTGGTCTTTGTTTCAGGTGAGCTGCTAGGGCACACTGGTGGATGCCTGGATGGTGGGAACAATTGTGTTCACGACTTTCAAGAACAGTTTTTTTGAGCATGTGATTTTCACATCTCATTACTTTTTATTGTACATGCGCATGCATTTTATTATTTGGGACTTATTTTATTCCTTTTATGTAAAATCTGATGAATACCTGCTTTTGATTCAAGCACGTTTATCACTGATTCATATATTATTGTATGTTTTTGTTTTTTTAAATTAGGGATAGTCATTTATGCACATTTGTCTTTTTGCTGTTTAGCTTCTTGAATTAGTGCACTTTATCACTGTTTCACATAGTATCGCATATTACTTCAATTTGTTTTGTGGGGTTTTTTTTTTTCTGTATCATTTGTATTATTTTTGAGGATGTTTTCATGTTATAAATGTTCTTTTTTATGTTTTGTGTGTTTTATGTTCACCTTAAAAAAAAAAAAAAAAAAAAAAAAACTAAGATGTAATCCAGTGTTTTGTACTGATTGTACTCAAATATTTTAATGTTTTTATAAAGATCAGTTTTGTCTTAATGCACAATTCAGTGAACTGAGGTAAAATGTTTTAGGGAAATGGTAAAACATATGCCAAAAAAAGCTGAACTATAAATATTTTAATGAGAGCTGTTTTTTTTTTTTTTCTACTTCAGCTACTTTGGTTTAGATTTTGCAATTTTTCTGACAATTCACCTCTTTTCACTTATCAGTGAATAGAAAAACTAGTGCCAAAGATTTTAATGGAATGTTGAAGGATTAAATAGGATTGCTGCCACATAAGTACTGGTGAATCACCAGCATAGGTGTGTGTAGCCTATTGCATTAGGTTGCGCACCCCAAAGATCAAATGCACGTGTGTGTGTGTGTGTGTGTATATATATATATATATATATATATATATATATATATATATATATATATATATATAATCTGTGTCATTGCATAAAATAATTAATCTATCATACAAAAATTATTTGTTTCTATGAAACAAACCAAGTGCATATGCTCTTGAAAAAACTGTGTCCTGACCCCGTGAACAAAAAGTGCTTGGTGCAAGAAAATATTATTCATTAGTAAAGTGCATGTGTTCAAAATATTTGAAGTCCATTTTGCAATCCCAGGAAAAATCCAGGAAAGTAGCTAATAGTAGACAATAATCTTGGACTTTTCCTGGCATTGCAAAATCGACTGCAAATATTTTGAACACATATGTATTTTTGATGCATGCACTTTAATAATGAATAATATTTTCTTGCACTAGGCACTTTTTGTTAACTGTGTCAGCACAGGATTTTTTCTTTTGCGCTTTTTTTTAACAGCATTTGCACTTTAATTGTTTGTTTTATAGAAACAAATTTTTGTATGATAATTTTATGCAATGTCACAGGGTTAATCCTTATATGACTGTTGGATTGAATGTATTTCACATGTGTACAGTAAGGGATTAGTTTAATAGCAGTGGGTTCACTGTCACCAGATTGTGGGATTATAGATTTGCGCAGCTTGCTTCTTTTTTCTTGCCAAAAATAGACTTGCGGGGCTCTTGCTGTAGACTTGCGGGGCTCTTGCTGTAGACTTGCGGGGCTCTTGCTGTAGACTTGCGGGGCTCTTGCTGTAGACTTACCACTGCAACTTTGCTTTTGCTAGAGACTAAGGATGAGCTCCGGCGTGTTCGCACAGCCCATGTGCAGAGCCCGCCAGGAAGTCTGCACTGCGCTAATCATAGGGAGTGAGATATTTCCCTATCCCTGCAGCCGCGCATCGGGACAATGTCTCACTGCCTGTAATTAGCGCAGCACAGTGCCGACTTCCTGGCGTGCTCTGCACGTGGGCTGTGCGAACACGCCGGAGCTCATCCTTACTAGAGACTTGCCACACAAATTTGCTACAAATTGGAAAAGCATCATCTAGAACCTGTGCTTCAAGCACTCTGCAAGTGTAAAACTTGCCAGGGAAGATGTGCAGCAAGTTTACAAGACTTACAGTTCAATACTGCCACAAATGTGTGACAAGTTTTCCTTGCTGAGTATTTTGTAGATGCTATAACTTTTGCACAAACCAATATACGCGTATTGTGGTTTTCTTTTTTTTTAACCAAAATTATGTAGAAGAGTACATATTGGCCTAAACTGATGAAGAAATTTGTTTTTTTACATTTTTTTGTAAAAGTAAAAAATATTTTTTTTTTTCTTCAAAATTGTCAGGCTTTTTTTGTTTATAGCACAAAAATAACAACCACAGAGGTGATCAAATATCACCAAAAGAAAGCTTTATTTGTGGGGAAAAAAGAACGTCAATTTTGTTTGAGTACAGCATCGCACGACCGTGCAATTGTTAGTTAAAGCGGCTCAGTGCCATATCGCAAAAAATGGCCTGGTCACTAAGGGGGCCAATCTTCCGGTCCTTAAGTGTTTAAAGGATAGGTTCACCTTTTAAACTTTAAACTTACAGAATATGTTACACCTGTATTTAGGGTGTAACATGTTCAGCACCTCCTCTCACCTTACCACAGTGGGGGAGATTTACTAAAACTGGAGAGTGCAAAATCTGGTGTAGCTCTGCATAGAAACCAATCAGCTTCCAGGTTTTATTGTCAAAGCTTAATTAAACAAGCTGAAATTAGAAGCTGATTGGCTACCATGTACAGCTACACCAGATTCTGAGTGCTCCAGTTTTAGTAAATCTCCCCAAGTGTGTTGCAACATGCTGCAGTGCATTGAGTTGAATGAAATGTAATTTTGTGACATTTCTTTAAAGTTAAAAAAGTATACAATGCAATGCGTTGTAATGTTGCATTGCACCGTCCTACATAATTGCAAATCAGTGGGGAGTATACTATTTTGTATATATATTAATTGATTGTCACAGAATGATTACAGAACATTGATGTTTAATATCAGGGTGGAACACTAAGAAATATAGTCCCCTTGATCACTTTTCTCCTGTTCAGATTCCAGCAGGCCACAAACTGGCACATCTGCAGTTAAACATAGCAATCTGGCCCACATTAAAATGTACTCCTTTGTTAATATAATAACACAACACTAGGTGGGTAAAACATTACCCTGGCACCTTAAGCCTCGGTTCACACTGGGACAACTTGTCAGGCGACCTAGGTCGCCTGACAAGTAGCGTCCCGTTCAGTACAATGGAACCGTTCTAATCAGAGCGACGCAAGTCGCACCGACTTAGAAAAAGGTTCCTGTACGACTTTGGGGGCGACTTGGGGCGACTTGCATAGACTTCTATACAGAAGTCGTTTTGCAAGTCGCCCCGGCAGTCGTGTGCAGGTCGCCTTGGTGAGGCGACCTGCAAGTCGTGCCGCCTCTGGTGTGAACCGAGGCTTACTGACATATAGATGCCTAAAAATTATCTGTACAATAGAATGGAAAAACAAAGTACAGGAGCCCAAATGCTCTGCACTTGAAAGTCCTACCCTGCATTAGGATTCAATACACTATAGACACATCCTTTCCAATCACCTTCTAATTACTTTACATAGAGACCACACAATGTACATAAATGCATTTGGTTTCCAGTACTACCCATCATACACACACTTCCAGACTAGGGATGAGCTTCGAGTTCGACTCATGTTTGACTCGAACATTGGCTGTTCGCAAGTTCGCCGAACAGCGAACAATTTGGGGTGTTCACGGCAAATTCGAATGCCGCGGAACACCCTTTAAAAGTCTATGGGAGAAATCAAAAGTGCTAATTTTAAAGGCTAATATGCAAGTTATTGTCATAAAAAGTGTTTGGGGACCCAGGTCCTGCCCCAGGGGACATGGATCAATGCAAAAAAAAGTTTTAAAAACGGCCGTTTTTTCAGGAGCAGTGATTTTAATAATGCTTAAAGTCAAACAATAAAAGTGTAATATCCCTTTAAATTTCGTACCTGGGGGGTGTCTATAGTATGCCTGTAAAGGGCGCGCATGTTTCCTGTGTTTAGAACAGTCTGACAGCAAAATGACATTTTGAAGGAAAAAACTCATTTAAAACTACCCGCGGCTATTGCTTTGCCGACAATACACATAGAAGTTCATTGATAAAAACGGCATGGGAATTCCCCAAAGGGGAACCCCGAACCAAAATTAAAAAAAAAAAAATGACGTGGGAGTCCCCCTAAATTCCATACCAGGCCCTTCAGGTCTGATATGGATATTAAGGGGAACCCCGCGCCAAAAAAAAAAAAAAAAAAAAAACGGCGTGGGGTCCCCCCAAAAATCCATACCAGACCCTTATCCGAGCACGCAACCTGGCAGGCCGCAGGAAAAGAGGGGGGGGACGAGAGTGCAGCCCCCCCTCCTGAACCGTACCAGGCCACATGCCCTCAGGATTGGGAGGGTGCTTTGGGGTAGCCCCCCAAAACACCTTGTCCCCATGTTGATGAGGACAAGGGCCTCATCCCCACAACCCTGGCCGGTGGTTGTGGGGGTCTGCGGGCGGGGGGCTTATCGGAATCTGGAAGCCCCCTTTAACAAGGGGACCCCCAGATCCCGGCCCCCCCCCGTGTGAAATGGTAAGGGGGTACAAAAGTACCCCTACCATTTTTACTAAAAAACTGTCAAAAATGTTAAAAATGACAAGAGACAGTTTTTGACAATTCCTTTATTTAAATACTTCTTCTTTCTTCTATCTTCCTTCATCTTCTGGTTCTTCTGGTTCTTCCTCCGGCGTTCTCGTCCAGCATCTCCTCCGTGGCGTCTTCTATCTTCTTCTCCTCGGGCCGCTCCGCACCCATGGCATGGGGGGGGAGGCTCCCGCTCTTCTCTTCTTCTTCATCTTCTTCTCTTCTTCTTTTCTTCTCTTCTTCATTTTCTTCTCCGGGCCACTCCGCACCCATGCTGGCATGGAGGGAGGCTCCCGCTGTGTGACGGCGCTCCTCGTCTGACAGTTCTTAAATAACGGGGGGGGGGCCACCCGGTGACCCTGCCCCCCTCTGATGCACGGTGACTTGACGGGATTTCCCTGTGACGTCACGGGGAATGCAACAGGGAAGTCCCGTCATGTCCCGTGCGTCAGAGGGGGGCGGGGTCACCAGGTGGCCCCGCCCCCCGTTATTTAAGAACTGTCAGACGAGGAGCGCCGTCACACAGCGGGAGCCTCCCTCCATGCCAGCATGGGTGCGGAGTGGCCCGGAGAAGAAAATGAAGAAGAGAAGAAAAGAAGAAGAGAAGAAGATGAAGAAGAAGAGAAGAGCGGGAGCCTCCCCCCCCATGCCATGGGTGCGGAGCGGCCCGAGGAGAAGAAGATAGAAGACGCCACGGAGGAGATGCTGGACGAGAACGCCGGAGGAAGAACCAGAAGATGAAGGAAGATAGAAGAAAGAAGAAGTATTTAAATAAAGGAATTGTCAAAAACTGTCTCTTGTCATTTTTAACATTTTTGACAGTTTTTTAGTGAAATGGTAGGGGTACTTTTGTACCCCCTTACCATTTCACACAGGGGGGGGGGCCGGGATCTGGGGGTCCCCTTGTTAAAGGGGGCTTCCAGATTCCAATAAGCCCCCCGCCCGCAGACCCCCACAACCACCAGCCAGGGTTGTGGGGATGAGGCCCTTGTCCTCATCAACATGGGGACAAGGTGTTTTGGGGGGCTACCCCAAAGCACCCTCCCAATGTTGAGGGCATGTGGCCTGGTACGGTTCAGGAGGGGGGGCCGCACTCTCGTCCCCCCCTCTTTTCCTGCGGCCTGCCAGGTTGCGTGCTCGGATAAGGGTCTGGTATGGATTTTTGGGGGGACCCCACGCCGTTTTTTTTTTTTTTTTTGGCGCCGGGTTCCTCTTAAAATCCATACCAGACCTGAAGGGTCTGGTATGGAATTTAGGGGGAACCCCACGTCATTTTTTTTTTTTTTAATTTTGGCCGGGGTTCCCCTTAATATCCATACCAGACTTGAAGGGCCTGGTATGGAATTTAGGGGGACTCCCACGTCATTTTTTTTTTAAATTTTGGTTCGGGGTTCCCCTTTGGGGAATTCCCATGCCGTTTTTATCAATGAACTTCTATGTGTATTGTCGGCAATGCAATAGCCGCGGGTAGTTTTAAATTAGTTTTTTCCTTCAAAATGTCATTTTGCTGTCAGACTGTTCTAAACACAGGAAACATGCGCCCCTTTACAGGCATACTATAGACACCCCCCAGGTACGAAATTTAAAGGGATATTACACTTTTATTGTTTGACTTTAAGCATTATTAAAATCACTGCTCCTGAAAAAACGGCCGTTTTTAAAACTTTTTTTTGCATTGATCCATGTCCCCTGGGGCAGGACCTGGGTCCCCAAACACTTTTTATGACAATAACTTGCATATTAGCCTTTAAAATTAGCACTTTTGATTATTCATGTTCGTGTCCCATAGACTTTAACGGTGTTCGCGTGTTCGAACGAACTTTTTTCCTGTTCGCATGTTCTGGTGCGAACCGAACAGGGGGGTGTTCGGCTCATCCCTATTCCAGACCTATTTTTGGCATGGAGACTGTTTAGTACCTCATGAATGTGTATAAAAGTTGCGGTCCTTGGTGAAAAAAAATTATACTATATTAATAGACAGGTTTACCTAGCACCAAAATGTTGTGCAGTGCTTTATAATAGGAGATAATACAGTACAATTCAATAAAAGAGGATCAGGAGGGCCCTGCTTGTGAGAGATTTACAATCTAAAAAGAAGGGTCAAGTGACATAAAGGGTAATGACTCTGAAGGGTTAGCTGACGAAGAAAGTAGAAGTACAGTTTTCCCTTATCGTCTTTCAGGACAGCACTTGAGAGAGTGACTCCTCCCCTTGCCAACAGGAAACACCTCTTCCACCAAACTTTAAAAGGAGGCTCCTTTCCACACATTGTCAGTTTTTGTGTTTCCTCCGGAGGGAACACTTCGTGGGGAAGTCAGGGCTCTCAGGTGCTGTCCTGGGAGCTCAGGTTTCCTGGATTTTTCATCAAACACTTTTTACCTCATGAGAGCTGTTCCTCCCATTCCACAGCTGAGGTGAAGTGCTGCTGGCTGGGCTCCCTCTCCCTCTTCATATGGGCTCAGGGTGAGTCCGACTGTCGTGGACCATCCGCCGGAAGTGAGGCATCCGAAGGGGGCGGCGCCCACGGAACAGGCGTGCGGCGTCATTAACCTCATCGGCTCTGGGAACATTAACCTCTTCAATGCCAGCCATCCAATGGGCAAGGCTGCATTTCAGGACTCTCCAGAGGTTCCTTCTAAGGACATGGAACCACAAGACGGAGAGTTTGGATACAAAAGTAAAGATTCCCACCAGAGTCAAACGTTCACTTTGGTGGTGGAAAAGTCAGGTGGTACTGCAAAGAGGTCTTCTTTAGTCTTTTCCGACCGGGAAAGTGGTCACACCAGACGCCAGTTTGCAGGGATGGGGGGCCCACATGGGTCAGGCCTTAGCGCAGGGAACATGGTCCCAGTTCGAGGCCCAAAAATCCTCAAATTGGAGAGAGCTGAAGGCAGTTGCCCTAGCATTAGCTTTCTTCTCTCAAAACCTCATAGGTTGCCATGTCCAGATTTTGTCGGACAATGCCACGGCCATAGCCTACCTGAACAAACAGGGAGGCACAAGAAGCAGGGCTCTTCACTTACTGTCAGTAGAGATTCTGGAGTGGGCGGAGAACCACTTACTATCTCTATCCGCAGTCCATCTAAAAGGCACATTGAACGAAGTAGCGGATTATCTGAGCCGACAGAAAGTTCAGGAATCAGAGTGGAGTCTGAACAGGAAGGTGTTTGCATTAATCACCAGTGTTTGGGGCCTTCCGCAGGTAGATCTGTTTGCTTCAAAACAAAACACGCAGCTCACAAATTTTTTCTCCCTTCAGAGAGACATTTGCTCTCAGGGGATAGATGCTCTGGCACATCCGTGGGATTTTCACCTGGGGTATGCTTTTCCTCCATTCAGGTTAATCCCTCTAGTGTTGAGGAAAATACTGGAAGAGAGAGTATCAATAATTTTGATTACTCCATATTGGCCAAAGAGGGCTTGGTTTTCCACGATTCTTCAGTTGGCAATCAAACCATGTTGGCATCTTCCGCTCAGTCAGGATCTGTTGACTCAGGGGCCAGTGCATCATCCAGATGTAGGCAGGTTAAAACTCACTGCCTGGTGAGGAGCAGTTAATGAGAAGCAAAGGCTTTTCTGAACGTTTAACTACGATGTTGCTTTCCAGTAGGAAAAAGGTAACCAGGGATATTTACGCCAAAGTATGGAAAGTCTATGTTTCTTTCTGTCATTCTGAACATAGGGAGGTTAAAGATCTAGTTTCAGTGCTGGAGTTCTTGCAAAACGGTGCAGACAAGAATCTGGTGGTCAGCACTCTTAAGGTGCAGGTGGCCGCCTTGGGAGTTTATCTGGAGAGATCCTTATCTTCAGAAACTCTGATCATGAGATCTTTCAAAGCACTTTCCAGGTCTAGACCGGTACCGGTGAAGCATTTCCCAAATTGGGATCTCTCGGTGGTTCTGCAAGCTCTAGCAAAAGAACCATTTGAGCCTTTACAGGCCATATCCCTAAAGAATTTAACTTTGAAGACTATTTTTCTGGTCGCAATTACTTCAGCAAGAAGGATTAGTGAACTGCACGCCCTATCAGTAAAAGAGCCTTTTTTGTCAGTTTTTCCTGATAGAGTTGTCCTTAAAGTAGAGCTGGGGTTTTTGCCAAAAGTGGCAAGCTTTAGTAACAGGTCTCAGGAGATTACTCTACCAACCTTTTGTGCTAACTCTTCGGGTGAAAAGGAAGGGCAGTTTCACAATTTAGACGTAAGACGTATCCTATTACATTATTTGGAAGTAACAGGTGGGTTTAGAGTTTCAGATTCATTATTTGTTCTTTTTTCTGGAAACAAAAAAGGCCAACAAGCATCAAAAGCATCATTGGCTAGATGGCTTAAGACAGCTATTTCTGTAGCCTATTCTCAGATGGGTTTATCTTCCCCGCTGGGAATTAGGGCTCATTCAACAAGATCCCAGGCCACTACATGGGCAGAAAGAGCTGGTGCCACCCCAGATCAGATTTGTAAGGCGGCTACGTGGTCAAGCTACTTAACGTTTGTCCGTCATTACAGACTGGATCTCCTATCAGCAGGTGATCAGGCTTTTGGCAGAAAGGTTCTGCAGGCTGTGGTCCCTCCCTAGGGGGGTAAGTCTCTATTATCCTCTCAAGTGCTGTCCTGAAAGACGATAAGGGAAAATTCAAGTTAGACTTACCGGTAACTTGTTTTCCTTGAGTCTTTCAGGACAGTAGCATCCCGCCCTATTGTTTTTACATATATATATACTGTGACTAATCATATCTCGATTATGTGTTCCAGTTTGGGGCCGGAGGTTCTCTACTACTACTGACAATGTGTGGAAAGGAGCCTCCTTTTAAAGTTTGGTGGAAGAGGTGTTTCCTGTTGGCAAGGGGAGGAGTCACTCTCTCAAGTGCTGTCCTGAAAGACTCAAGGAAAACAAGTTACCGGTAAGTCTAACTTGAATTTTCAGGTGGAGAAAGAAGTGGCTTCCATGAAGAGTTGAGTTTTTCAGGGACTGCCTAAAAGCAGACAGTAGGAGATAACAGGACAGATTTAGGAATAAAGATACAGAGAATGGGAGAAGCTATGGCGAAGTCCTAGAGGCAAGCATAGATGGAGGTGATGAGGAAACTAGAGACACTAGGTCTTGAGAGAACCCTATAGGACGGTTTGGGTGATATCCTGATTACAAATGATGCACCTGATGTTACTACGTTGCAAAGACACCTTGCTGTAACCATACTGTAGCATTGTTTATATACAGTAGCCTTCTGCTTCAAGATTCTTATGCGCCAATATATCCATCCTCTGCTGTAAAATAAGTCTTAAACCTTGTGTAATGTCCAAGACCTAAGGCTGTTCACTTTGCAAAGGAAGTTGCAATTTACAAGTGATTTTGCCCTAGAGCTTAGTGAGTGTGGTGTAATTTACCTTTAGAAAGAATACTCAGTCATGTGCTGGACTTGACGGACTTGTGTCTTTTTTCAACCTTACCTACTATGTAACTATGCAAAGAAAATTTTTAAAAAAATGCATTTTTGCGTGCACATGACTGGATTATGGAAGTCAGCAAAGCTTCATCTCATTCACTAAGCTCTGGCGCAAATTCCTATTCTAAATGTAAATTCCCTTGTAAAGTGAACTACATATTTTACCTTTAGTAATTCAACCCCATAGTGCCCAGTTGAACATTGGGAACTCTTACTGTTCAATTATGTAAAATTCATATGTAATATTATGTAAATAAAATCCTCAAATGGAGCAGTCTATAGTGCATGAGTTGTTGTTCATTAGGGAATACTAAGCTCTGGAAATATATGATCTGTACTGACTACCTCAAGTACACAGTTAATCTTGAAAAGCTTTGGAACATGAGGATGTTAATATGTTAGCTCATCGCACATTTAATGCTGTTAAATCCACCCAGTTTCTACTCTCATTAACATCTCTGATCTTAATACCCATTAACTGCTCTCAGTGATAGCATACTGTTGAGCTCCAGAGGCCTCCACATACAGTCAATAGCATTTCTTTTTTATTCTTAGATTTAAGATTATTTTTTTCTTGATTTAATGCTGCTGAAATGTAACCTCTTCAATGAAAACTTGATGGTAGAAGATAGCTTTCTTTTGGAGGCTGTTTTGTTTTATGTCCCCTTATAACTGCTTAATAGGCCTCCCACAATGTAGTGGGAGAAGAAACTGTACCTGAGTTAAGAGTGAAGTGCTCAAGTCAACTTCCTAGTCAGATCAGCCTGTATTGAAATTGAGAGATGGCTAATATAGGGTCATGATCAGTCCAATGTTTTGTGAGAATAGATACCAAAATTACTAAGGGGAGGAGTTTTCTTTGCGTAAATATGTGGTCTATTCTGGCATGACAGTTATGCAGGTGGGAGTAGTGGGTGACATCTTTTGCTAGGGGATGGAGTTCTCTCCAGAGGTAGTTCTGAAGGTTCTTTATCTAGCTTAGATAATCGGCACCAGGTTAGAATCACCAGCCAGCAATAATGTGCCCACTTAGTGAGAGGTCAACTGTGAGCAAATATGAGATAAGACTGGACCTGGGCTCACATTGGGGGCATAGTAAGTCAAAACTTTAATGTTCTGTAGCAAGCCATGGAGGAAGAGGTACATACCATTAGGATCTGCTATCTGTTTCTTACACTGAAAAAGAGCCTTTTTAATGTAACGCAATCAAAACCCCTCTCTGTTCCACAGGGGTATTGACTTGAAATACCAAACAAAATAGTACAGCTAATAGAGACAAAACAGAGGGAGCATAACCCAAAGTTTCTGTGGCCTGTCAACTCTATTTATTTGTTAGTATTTGTTGATGTCAAGGTGCTGCAGTTGACTTGGCATCAACAAATACTCAGCATAGGTAAAAAGAAAAGACTCCAGAATACTCAGCCAGGTGAAAAGTCCTGGATGCGCTGTGTTTGGAGACAATGCCGTGCTTGAGAGCTTCAGCTAGACTGGTGTGAAGCTCTTCGATTAGTTTGAGCATGAGATGCTTGAGATGGTGCTAGACAAGACGGAGAGGGTACTAGAGAAGAGGCGGCTTTTGATGGAGGTAAATCAAAATTCAGTTCTTGAAAGCAATGTCTCAATTCTCCTGGTGAAGACACCTCGTATTGCTGGTCCTGATAGGTGAAGAACAATTTAAGGTGAAAGCTCCATCTATACTTGATGCCACAAGACTGTAAAATCTACAGGTAAGACTGGAGAAATATCTGCAAGTAATATCCTTGAAATGTGAGGTCTTGGCAGCCTCAAATGATTTGTAGTAGTCTCTCCCAGGTGCAATAAAAGTGAAACTTTATAATGACATCCCTGGAAAGGCCATTGGGTTGTCTGTGGGTTAAAGCACAATGGATTCTATCAAACTCTAGATGCTCAGTTGGGATATCAGATTCCAATTACTCAAAGAAACATTGTTACGCTGCAAGTCCATGATAGTTTATGATAGATGGGAGGCACTGGAATCTCAGGCTATCCCTGCAGACTCAGTTTTCTGCATCCGCCTGTTTGTCCCAAAGAAGGTTAAAATATGTTTGAAGGTCCTAACTATCTTTTTCATGGCTTTTCTGCATCCATTTGCTTTTCCAGTTGGTTTGTGTGGTGGCCAAGTTCCTTAAGGCCATCTTGGCTGTGGCTGGGAACGCTGTTTCAGCTTAGATTTGGCCTGCCAATGCATGCCCTTGAAAGGAGACAGAGATACTGGTATCAGGCAGGTGGTTGGCAGAGCAGTTGCGGGAGAGTTGAGCTTGATCTGCTGTCGAATCTTCTCAGATGACCATACCCGAATGCTGTGCACATGAGGTCCCCCCTCCACCCCTTTCTTCTATCAAGGCCTTCCTATAAGGTTGCTATACTCTGTCGTGAGGTTATTACCCTGGTTAGCTTTTGTATAATCAGCAAACACTGAGATTAAACTATTTAATTAAATAGAATTGGACCTAGGACAGAGCCCTGGGGCTCTCAGCACACCACCCTTATACGTGCTCCTGTAACCAGTTTTCTATCCAAGTAAATAGACTATAATTAATGCCAACAGACCTCAAGTTGTAAATAAAGCATTTCTAAAATATTGTGTTAAATCCTTTGGTGATGTCCAGATACACCAGTACACAGGCCTTTCCCTATCCAAATTACAGCTTACCTCCACATAGAATGTTAAAACGTTGGTCTGGCAAGAACAATCCTTTATTAAGCCATGCTGGTTACTACTAATGCAACTATTTTCATCAGCAAATTTTTGAATATAGTCCCTTATTTTCCCCTCTAATCATTTACATGCTATTGAAGTTAGGCTGACTGGTCTGTAGTTTCCAGGTATGTATCTCATCCTTTTTTCGAATATTGGTACCAAGTTGACTATCCTTATAGATTAGGACTGTCTAGCATAACCTGGCTCGTTAAAAAGTACTTGGTGCACATCCAGTAGGTATATACACATCTCCTTTTTTAGGCCACTAATAATTCTGACAAATACGACATAGAGTGTGTGTGTGTGTATGTATATATATATATATATATATATATATATATAATATATATATAATGTATGTGTATATATGTATGTGTGTGTGTGTGTGTGTGTGTGTGTGTGTGTGTGTGTATATATGTATATATGTATATATATATATATATATATATATATATATATATATATATATATATATATATATATATATAGTCAGGTCTATAAATATTGGGACATCTACACAATTTTAATCTTTTTGGCTCTATACACCACCACAATAGATTTGAAATGAAACGAACAAGATGTGCTTTAATTGCAGACATTCAGCTTTAATTTGAGGGTATTTACATCCAAATCAGGTGAACGGTGTAGGAATTACAACAGTTTGTATATGTGCCTCCCACTTTTTAAGGGACCAAAAGTAATGGGACAGATTAACAATCATCCATCAAACTTTCACTTTTTAATACTTGGATGCAAATCCTTTTCAGTCAATTACAGCCTGAAGTCTGGAACACATAGACATCACCAGATGCTGGGTTTTATCCCTGGTGATGCTCTGCCAGGCCTCTACTGCATCTGTCTTCAGTTCCTGCTTGTTCTTGGGGCATTTTCTCTTCAGTTTTGTCTTCAGCAAGTGAAATGCATGCTCAATCGGATTCAGGTCAGGTGATTGACTTGGCCATTGCATAACATTCCACTTCTTTCCCTTAAAAAAACTCTTTGGCTGCTTTCACAGTATGCTTCGGGTCATTGTCCATCTGCACTGTGAAATGCCGTCCAATGAGTTCTGAAGCATTTAGCTAAATATGAGCAGATAATATTGCCCGAAACACTTCAGAATTCATCCTGCTGCTTTTGTCAGCAGTCACATCATCAATAAATACAAGAGAACCAGTTCCATTGGCAGCCATACATGCCAATGCCATGACACTACCACCACGCTTCACTGATGAGGTGGTATGCTTTGGATCATGAGCAGTTTCTTTCCTTCTCCATACTCTTCCCATCACTCTGGTACAAGTTGATCTTGGTCTCATCTGCCCATAGGATGTTGTTCCAGAACTGTGAAGGCTTTTTTTAGATGTTGTTTAGCAAACTCTAATCTGGCCTTCCTGTTTTTGAGGCTCACCAATGGTTTACATCTTGTGGTGAACCCTCTGTATTCACTTTGGTGAAGTCTTCTCTTGATTGTTGACTTTGAAACACATACACCTACCTCCTGGAGAGTGTTCTTGATCTGGCCAACTGTTGTGAAGGGTGTTTTCTTAACCTGGGAAAGTATTCTTCAGTCATCCACCACAGTTGTTTTCCGTGGTCTTCCGGGTCTTTTGGTGTTGCTGAGCTCACCGTTGCATTCTTTCTTTTTAAAGATGTTCCACACAGTTGATTTGGCCACACCTAATGTTTTTGCTATCTCTCTCTGATGGGTTTGTTTTGTTTTTTTCAGCCTAATGATAGCTTGTTTCACTGATAGTGACAGCTCTTTGGATCTCATATTGAGAGTTGACAGCACCGGTTCCAAATGAAAATAGCACACTTGAAATGAACTCTGGACCTTTTATCTGCTCCTTGTAAATGGGATAATGAGGGAATAACACACCTGGCCATGGAACAGCTGAGCAGCCAATTGTCCCATTACTTTTGGTCCCTTAAAAAGTGGGAGGCACCTATACAAACAGTTGTAATACCTACACTGTTCACCTGATTTGGATGTAAATACCCTCAAATTTAAGCTGAAAGTCTGCAGTTAAAGCACATCTTGTTCGTTTAATTTCAAATCCATTGTGGTGGTGTATAGAGCCAAAAAGTTTAGAATTGTGTTGATGTCCCAATATTTATGGACCTGACTATATATAGTTATAGATACTGTATACATTTATAGATACTGTATATTGTATTTTAACACAACACTGTTTCACCCAAAAGCAAAGGTCAACATGTTTTGCAAATGGAAATGCTTCATGATCAAGGGCAAAATAGATCATAGAAAATATGAATAATCATTACATATCTTTTATTGATCTGGCATCTGTTCTAAAAAGATAGGTGAACATACAAAAGCAGCAAACAAATATACTGCTTTCCCACATAAGAAAACATGGCAGTAAGCTAAAGTGCTTTCAAAGATATTTGTGTACATATAATGGTCCCATATGTATATACTCACACAAAAAAGCACCCTACACAATAGAAAATAGTTCCTAGCAAAAGGAGTTCCCATGAGTATAACTCTGCACAGGCATATAATGGAGAAATCCTGTAGATTGAAAAATGGAGACAGGTGTCTGCACTCCCCTTCTGCACCACCATTTGTATCCCCTATCTTAATTAGTCAATTTGGCCACTTACAACAGACAGACGGGCAGGTGGCCCACCCTTTTTAGTCTAGCATGCTCTCCACCCTGGAGCACATGTCTGGTACAATGACGCTCCACTATGGTGCTCACGTACAGTGATATTGTGTGGGTCCAATGCATGAATCAGGATACAGTCAGAATGCATTCTGATCAGTGCACTGGACTTGCATGAATGTACGCTCCAGGATGCGCTTAGAGATCCATGCAGGTACGTGAAGCCAGCGGTCATCGATTTGAACAAGCAGCCTGTTTGCCCTTGCATAGAACACCTGTGCATCCCAGGTGGCTGAAGATGGCCCTTCGTAGGGGTGCATGGATTAGTACATCTGTTTGAATCGAGCCTTACGCTTTCAGATCAGATCTGTCAATTTTTCAGGTGGACAAAAGATCGGAAGCTCCATGCAGCTCTATGGTCAGGCTGATATAAATGTCCATATATACTAGTCTACCTTTTGAGTCCATCTGGGTCTAGAAAAAAAAAGAAGGAAAATGTCCTTTTCTGATATTCCAGATCTAAATGTGATTGATCAGAGGTAGCCTGATGTAAATAGACACAAGTCTGTTTACATGTGGCCACACATAGAGTTAACATGGCTGCACCTGTATCCACTGTGTAAATGTGGACAAAAATTGAATGGACATGGATGTAAAAAAAACTGACATCCATATGATTTGGCACTGATTAAGCAGGGGATCTGCTCAGAGATCTCCTGCTGATTGGAGCAGAGTGGCTCTCTATGCTTCCCTCCCCCTCTTACTTATAGAAAATATAGTCTGGACTCAAACTGCAGCAGACAGAATATCTAACCTCCAACTTTCAAACTTGAGAATGAGGGAAAGCTTGTGGTGCACTTTGTGGCAAAAATGGGTGTGGCCAAACCTTACAGTGGAAGGGGATTAAGGGGCATGGTTAAACAAAACCCAGGCTTCAGGAATGTGCTTGGGGTTCGCTTTGGGAGGTAGAGGACTTGTGCTAAAATGTGTGGTAGAGTGGGGGACAGATATATACTGGGGCAGTTGCTTTGGGAGGGGAGTTGACTTGAAGGCTAAAAGGCAGGGTGGGGAGTAGGGTTATTTTAACACTCTTACAATTTAATATATGAAAATAAAGAGGGTATTCCAAGTCATTGCAGTGCTTTCAAGATTCAACAGCAAGGACTTACATTTTGTCCAAAAAATATCCTCCTCCAGTCGCATCTCCCCCATCCCATGTCTTTCTCCTCTAGTCTGTCATCTCCCCCATCCCACATCCTCCTCCCCTAGTCACATCTCCCCCATCCCACATCCTCCTCCTCTAGTCACATCTTCCCTATCCCACATCCTCCTCCTCTAATCACATCTCCCCCATACCACATCCTTCTCCTCCAGTCACATGTCCCACATCCTCCTCCTCCAGTCCCATGTCCTCCTCCAGTCCCATCTCCCCCATCCCATGTCCTCCTCCTCCTCCTCCTCCTCCTCCTCCTCCTCCTCCTCCTCCTCCAGTCCCATCTCACTCATCCCATACTCATCCAGTCCCATCTCCTCGATCACATGTCCTCCTCGTCCAGTCCCATCTCCTTCATCCTATATCCTCCTCCAGTCCCATCTCTTCCATCCCTTGCCCTCCTCCTCCTCCAGTCCCATCTCTTCCATACCTTGTCATCCTCCTCCAGTCCTATCTTTCATTCCAGAAACACCTTAAAAGTAGGGATGAGCTGAATATCCCCCAGGTTAAGTTCACACTAAAACTTGCGAACAGGCAAAAAATTTGTGAGAACACGCAAACACCCTTAAAGTCTAAGGGACAAGAACATGAAAATTCAAAAGTGCTCATTTTAAAGGCTTATATGCAAGTTGTCATAAAAAGTGTTTGGGGACCCGGGTCCTGCCCCAGGGGACTTATATCAATGCAACATTTGTTTTTTCAGGAGCAGTTATTGTAAATAATGCTTAAAGTGAAACAAAGAAGAAATATTTCTTTAAATATCATGCCTGGGGGTGTCCTTAGTATGCCTGTAAAGTAGCGCATCTTTCCCGTGTTTAGAACAATATCACACCAAAATGACATTTCTAAAGGAAAAAATGTAATTTAACACTTCTCGCGGCTGTAATGAATTGCCAGATCCCGGCAATATAGATAAAAATCATTGAAAAAAAACGGCATGCCCCCCCAGTCCATTACCAAGCCCTATGGGTCTGGTATGAAAATTAAGGGGAACCCTGCACCAAAATAAAAAAATGGCATAGGGGTCCCCCCAAAATTCATGCCAGGCCCTTCAGGTCTGGTATGGATTTTAAGGGAAACCCTGAGCCAAATTTTTTTTTTAAAAATGGCATGGGGTCCCCCCAAAATCCATACCAGACCCTTATCCGAGCATGAAACATGGCAGGCTGCAGGAAAAGGGGGGGGTGGGGCGAGAGAACAGCCCCCCCTCTTGAACCATACCAGGCCACATGCCCTCAAAATGGGGAGGGTGTTTTGGGGTCCCCCATGTTGATGGGGACAACAGCCTCATCCCTACAACCCTTGCCCGATGGTTGTGGGTGTCTGCGGGGGGCTTATCAGAATCTGGAACCCGCCTTTAACAAGGGAACCCCCAGTTCCCAGCCCCCCTATGTGAATGGGTATCGGGTGCATTGTACCCCTACACAATCATCAAAAAACAGTGTCAAAATGGTAAAAATGACAGACAATTTGGGAACAGGCCTTTATTAAAAAATAAAATGTGTCTCGCGATGTCCATTCAACTTCGCTCACAGCATCTAATGGACAGAGAAAAAAACTGAAAAAACTCCGCCTCCATGGGAGGTTCCTACAGACTGCAGCCTTTCTGCATTGACAGCTGTTCTATAGCTGAGTGCGGGGCCACCCAGTGACGTAAGCGGGTGACACCGCCCCCTTCTGATATTATGTCATGTCATATGTAACATCAGAGGGGGACGGGGTCACCTGTTTACATTACCGGGTGGCCCCACCCTAAGCTATATAGCAGCTGTCAATGCAGAAAGCCTGCTGTTAGCGGGAGCCTCCAATGGAGGTGCAGTTTTTCTTTTTTTTTCTCGGTCCGTCAGATGCTGTGATCGAAGATGAATGGACATCGCGGGACACTTTTTTTTTAAATAAAGGACTTGTCCTAAACTGTCTCCTGTCATTTTTACCATTTTGACACTTTTTTTGGTGAATGTGTAGGTGTACAATGTATCCATTCACATAGGGGGTTCCCTTGTTAAAGGGGGCTTCCAGATTCTGATTTGCCCCCTGCCCGCAGACCCCCACAACCACCGGGCAAGGGTTGTGGGGATGAGGCCCTTGTCCCCATCAACATGGGGACCCCAAAACACCCTCCCCATGTTGAGGGCATGTGGTCTGGTACAGTTTAAGAGGGGAGCATTCTCTCGTGCCCCCTTTTTTCTGCAGCCTGCCAGGTTGCATGCCCAGATAAGGGTCTGGTATGTATTTTGTAGGGACCCCTATGCCATTTTATTTTTATTTTGGCTCTGGGTTCCCCTTTAATATCCATACCAGACCTGAAGGCCTGGTATGGACTTTGGGGGGGACCCCTACGCCATTTTCTTTTTAATTTTGGTTCAGGGTTCCCCTTAATATCATACCAGATCTGAAGGGCCTAGCAATGGACTGGGGGGGCCATGCCTTTTTTTTTCAATGATTTTTTTTATCTATATTGCCGGGATCTGGCAATACATTACAGCCACAAGCAGTTTTAAATAACATTTTATCCTTTACAAATGTCATTTTGCTGCTCTCATTCATATAACTATGTATGGCCACCCTCTAAGCAGCCTTACATAGTATGGGGTGTGGACTTAGCCGCGTGAGCCATGATTAGCCAAAGGCTACCTGCCTTTGGCCAATCATGGCTCTCACAGCAGAGTGTGCTGTGATTGGCCAAAGCATACAGGTCAGGTGCATGCTTTGGCCAATCAGCAGCCATCAATGCACTGCAATCTTGTAGTGCATTGACGGTCTCGCCATTCATTATGGCGCATTCTGCGGGCCCTTGAATTTCCTGCGAACACCCCATAATGTACGGTATTCGCCAATCGGGGCTCATCCCTACTTAAAAGCACTGCCGTCCTCTTGTATGGTGATTAGGGATGGGCTTTATGTTCGAGTCAAACATGAGTTCGACTCAAACATTGGTTGTTCGCCTGTTCGCCGAATAGAGAAATCAAAAGTGCTAATTTTTAAGGTTAATATGCAAGTTATTGTCATAAAAAGTGTCTGGGGTCTTGGGTCCTGCCCCAGGGGCCATGTATCAATGCAAAAAAAGTTTTAAAAGCGGACTTTTTTTGGGAGCATTGATTTTAATAATGCTTAAAGTGAAACAATAAAAGTTAAATATTCCTTTAAATTTCGTACCTGGGGGGTGTCTATAGTATACCTGTAAAGTGGGGCATGTTTCCAACAACAGTCCGAGAGCAAAATGACATTTCTAAAGGAAAAAAGTCATTGAAAAGTACTTGCGGCTATTAATGAATTGTCGGGTCTCTGCAATACACATAAAAGTCATTGAAAGAAACGGCATGGGATTCCCCCACAGTCCATTACCAGGCCCTTTGGGTCTGGTATGAATATTAAGGGGAACCCTGAGCAAAAATGTAAAAAAAAATGCATGGGGTCCCCCAAATTCCATACCAGGCCCTTCAGGTATGGTATGGATATTAAGGGGAACCCCGCGCCAAAATTTTAAAAAAAAATGGCGTGGGGTTTCCCCTAAATATCCATACCAGACCCTTATCCAAGCACGCAACCTGGCAGGCCGCAGGAAAAGAGGGGGGGACGAGAGAGCGCCCCCCCTCCTGAACCGTACCAGGCCACATGCTCTCAACATGGAGAGGATGTCCCCATGTTGATGGGGACAAGGGCCTCATCCCGAAAACCCTTGCCTGGTGGTTGTGGGGTCTGAGGGCGGGGGGCTTATCGGAATCTGGAAGCCACCTTTAACAAGGAGACCCCCAGATCCCGCCCCCCCTGTGTGAATTGGTAATGGGGTACCCCTACCATTTCACAAAAAAAGTCAAAAATGTTAAAGACAATAGCCAGTTTTTGACAATTCCTTTTATTAATGTCTTCTTCTTTCCCCTCTTCTTCTTCCATCTTCTTCTGGTCTTCCTTCCTTCGGTTTTCTTCTTCTTCCTCCATCTTGTTCCTTCCCCGCTTCTTCCTCTATCTTCCACGGCTTCTTCCCTGCTTAGACCTCTGGACGATCCACCTCAATGGGTGACCCCGCCCCCCTCTGATGCACGGGGACATCCCTATGGCTTTCCCGGGGTGACCCGCCCCCTCTCATGCCCGGGGACATCCCTATGGCTTTCCCGGGGCGTCAGAGGGGGCGGGGTCACCCATTTATGTAAACAGGTGACCCTGCCCCCTCTAACACCATGGGGAAGCCATAGGGAAGTCCCCGTGCATCAGAGGTGGGCGGGGACACCAGGGAATGTCATGGTGTGGCCCCGCCCTCAGTTATATAAGAGCTGTCACAAGAACAGAAGCGTCACACAGCGGGAGTCTCCATTGAGGAGGATCATCTGGAGAACGAAGCGGGGAAGAAGAAGACGGAGGAGAAGACCGGAGGATGAAGCAGGGGAAGAACAAGATGGAGGAAGAAGAAGAAAACCGAAGGAAGACCAGAAGAAGATGGAAGAAGAAGCGGGGAAAGAAGAAGGCATTAAAAAAGGAATTGTCAAAAACCGGCTATTGTCTTTTTAAAAATTTTTGACACTTTTTGTGAAATGGTAGGGGTATATTTGTACCCCATTACCAATTCACATGGGGGGGCCGGGATCTGGGGGTCCCCTTGTTAAAGGGGGCTTCTGGATTCCGATATTAAAGGAGCGAGGTTGAGACTTTAAATGAGACGTGAGTCTCCATCCCTATGCATACTAGAAACGGGAGAAGTGGGACTTTGAATGAGATGTGCAAAAAAGGCCAAGGGATCAGTCACCATGTAACAAACCATTTATTGATAGACAATAGCCTAGTGGCACAGTATAATTCCAAGGTGTGCATAATACAGTCAAGTATTGTACATAAACATCTGTATTATATATATATATATATATATATATATATATATATATATATATATATATATATATATAGTAAATATATAGCAAGACCCAAATGATGCAGGGCAAGAGATAATTAAAAGGTTATAACATCCATAAAATGCACAAGATCACAGCATTGGTATAAGAAAACCTGTGGGTATGTAACCCTGGTAAAAAATTGATATGGTGCATGTGGTGAGCCCGACACGTTTCGTGTATCAAACACTCTTCAGGGGCAATTAAGAACCAACATCTAAAAACAAAAACAAAAAATATAAAATAAAAGGAAAGGTCAAATGAGTAAAGATTGATAGTCCAGATTCCGATAAGCCCCCGGCCTGCAGACCCCCACAACCACCGGGCAAGGGTTGTGGAGATGAGGCCCTTGTCCACATCAACATGGAGACAAGGTGCAGCTGTGCACAGTAACCAATCAGCTTCTAACTTTAGCTTGTTCACAAACTTTGAAAACAAACGGTAGAATCTGGTTGCCAAGCACAGCTGCTCCAGATTCTGGCCGCTCCATTCATAGTAAATTCCCCTCTATGATTGTCATTGAGTTGAATGGTTGATTACTGAAGTTATGGCAGACCAAAAAAATGGTTAATTACTCTATGAAAAGATTGTGCAACTATGTGTAGCTGTTATAGAACATCATGTACTTTCCTGAAACTATTAATTTAATTGCTTTAATTTCAGGTTCTTCTTACATTTCAGTGCTTGTGACTGATGTCAGGAATACTTTGTTTTAGGTGAAGACAATATGTTTTTAAAGAGAGATACCAAATATATTAATAGCATCCTGCTAACAGGGTGATAGTCATGCCCTATTTGGTGAGGTGCCAATTAAAGAATATCTATGGTTAAAATGTAAAATCATTATATTTATTTTTTACATTGTAGTTTGGTTATTTCTAGCCTTAACTTCTCTACCAGTTTACTTCCTTAAAGTATTACTAAACCCAGGACCCTGCATTCACTATATCTGGTCTCCCACAGTACACAGAACATGGAAATGCAACCATTTTAGTAAATATAAACTGCTAAATACCTTTTCTCATCAGCAGTATATAGCAGTCTTGTGACTTTTATCAGTGTCTGGTTAAAGCTTGTAGGGGCAGTCTTCATTTTCCCACGATTGTCCTATCACGCTGCAGGACCCCTGACCCTCTGCCTGGACAGCACTGATTGACCCTGTGCTGATCACATGCACTCTTCCAAGAAAAAAAACCTCTCTAGCAATACACACAATACTGTATACAAAAATTGAAGGAAAAACCCTTATAAACCAAACACACTCCTCCAATCTCAGCGCTATGTAAAATCAGGTCTTAGAACACTCAAGACATAAATGCTAGTTAATATACATTAATATCCAAGTTTCTATATATTAGATAATCACTAGAGAATATATGTATACAATTAAGAGGTTTCCCTCAGCAGCCACTAAAGTAGATTAAAATAGCAGAAAAGATGTAAGAATTAAAACCTCAAATGAGACACAATTAAAACATCAAAGCGGCGCTTCTATCAGGCAGATATTTAAGACCTGATAGATTAATTTGCAATCATTCAAAATTACAAAACTGAAATAAACAAAGAGACTCTGGTGGGTATACAGGTTATAACTGTAGTAGATTGATGAGTGCACCGTTCACCAAACACTTAACCACTGCGTGCTCCACACACCCGCAAGGGGTTCCATTGCAATGGAATTGGCCAAGGATGACCCCTATTTCCTATATCTATATGAATAAGCAAGGGGCCTTCCAGTTCTTCATATTAGCAACAAGGAAGACATTTTAACCAATATGGAATATGGTATGCATCCCATTTATGCCAGGTTGGAAAACAGAAACCTTGAAGAGGATTTCGGAGATGAGGCTGAACTACCCTAGAAGGACATCTAGATCTACAGTCCATAGGATGCTGTTTGGAGGGTCCCCCTCAAAATCCATACCTTTAGGTCTGGTATGGATTTTAAGGGGAACCTCGCACCAAAATGTAAAAAAAAAATGGCGTGGGGGTGCCCCTAAAAATCCATACCAGCCTTATCCGAGCATGCAACCTGGCAGGGCGCAGGAAAAGAGGGGGGACGAGAGAGCACCCCCCCTCCTGAACCATACCAGGTCACATGCCCTCAACATGGGGAGGATGTCCCGATATTGATGGGGACAAGGGCCTTATCCCCACAACCCTTGCCCGGTGGTTGTGGGGTTCTGCGGGCAGGGGGCTTATCAGAATCTGGAAGTCCCCTTTAACAAGGGGACCCCAAGATCCCGGCCCCTCCCCTGTGTGAAATGGTAATGGGTACATTGTACTTCTACCATTTCACAAAAAAAGTGTAAAAAAATTGTAAAAAAACACAGACACAGCATGGGACAAGTTCCAGATGACCCCGCCTCCCTCTGATGCTACTGGGGTTTCCGTGGTGTCAGAGGGGGCGGGGTCACCCGTACATATCACTGGTAACCCCAAGGCTTTTCCCCGTTGCGTCAGAGGGGGGCAGGGTCATCCACGCATGTCATGGGTGGCTCCGCCCTCAGCTATTTAAGAACTATCACGGCAGGTCTAGCGTCATACAGCGGGCTCCTCCCATGGAGGTGGATCGTGTCGTTGCGGTGTCTTTCTCCGTATCCCGGGACGAGGAAGGATTACATCGCTGGATTTTTTTTCTTTTTTTAATAAAGGACTTGTCCCATGCTGTGTCTGGATGTTTTTTTACAATTTTTGACACTTTTTTTTTGTGAAATGGTAGGAGTACAATGTACCCTTTACCATTTCACACAGGGGGGGGCCAGGATTTGGGGGTCCCCTTGTTAAAGGGGGCTTCAAGATTCCGATAAGCCCCCCACCCGCAGACCCTCACAACCACCGGGCAAGGGTTGTGGGGATGAGGCCCTTGTCCCCACCAACATGGGGACATCCTCCCCATGTTGAGGGCATGTGGCCTAGTACAGGTCAGGAGGGGGGCTGATCTCTCGCCCCCCCCCTCTTTTCCTGCGGCCTGCCAGGTTGCGCGCTCGGATAAGGGTCTGGTATGGATTTTGAAGGGGACCCCCACGCCATTTTTTTTTTAAATTTTGCCACGGGGTTCCCCTTAATATCCATACCAGACCTGAAGGGCCTGGTATGGAATTTGGGGGGACCCCATGCATTTTTTTATTTTTTTTTTACATTTTGGTCCGGCGTTCCCCTTAATATTCATACCAGACCCGAAGGGCCTGGTAATGGACTGTGGGGGAATCCCAGGCCGTTATTATCAATGAACTTTTATGTGTATTGTCTGGACCGACAATTCATTAATAGCCAGTGTCTTGCCGAGAACGTTCCCCTGGCGGATAAGGACCCCACTCTACTGTGCACGAGCTGCGCTTGAGCAGTACGAACATCTACGGAGCCGCCGAAAGTTGAACAGTTGGTCGTCAGCTCTACATGGCGCCTGTGCACTACATTCTGCCCTGAGTCTAGGTTCAAGCCCCACCATCCAAGTGGACATAGAGTTAGAATAAAAATATGCCGAGCGAAGCGAGGCCGTGCCCGAACCATGGCGAGTGAAGCGAGCCCGCGAGGGGCCCTGTTACAGGCGCTGTGTACAGCTGACTCACAGATGTTCAGCTTCGGCTATTTTCGGCAGCTCGTACTGCGCCTGCGCAGTACAGGGGAATCCTTATCTGCCGGGGAGAACTTTCTCGGCAGAACACCGGCACTAGCGTTAGCACTTTTAAATGACTTTTTTCTTCCTTTAGAAAGTAATTTTGCTGTCAGACTGTTCTGAACATGGGAAACATGCGCCACTTTACAGGCATACTATAGACACCCCCCAGGTACGAAATTTAATAGAATATTACACTTTTATTGTTTCACTTTAAACATTATTAAAATCACTGCTCCCAAAAACAGGGCCGTTTTTAAAACTTTTTTCGCATTGATACATGTCCCCTGGGGCAGGACCCGGGTCCCCAAACACTTTTTATAACAGTAACTTGCATATTAACCTTTAAAATTGGCACTTTTGATTATTCATGTTCGTGTCCCATAGACTTTAACGGTGTTCTCATGTTCTGCTGCGAACTGAACAGGGGGGTGTTCGGCCCATCCCTAGTTATCATTGAGGATCATGGGATACAACTTGTCAAGCAACTCGGAGGTCCAAAGTCGCCCAACTGTGAAACAAGTCATATGTATTTTAATAGAAAGGACCTCTCATTTATACTTGCATTTACATCAGTAGAACAAATGCAGGAAGTGATGTTTGCACATGGGCCAGAAGCAAATGTGTGGGGATGCCAAACAAATCGATGAACCCCACCCACACCAAATCGCACAAGTACATATCATACCCTTATCCGGAAAATGAGCAGCACCTCCTCTTTGGTAAAGAGGGACCTCGCCATACCCAACTAGATGGAGATCCTGATCAGCACCAGCTTCCGGGTGATTACAATGACTTATTTCTGGGTCAGAAGGCGAAACCACACTCTTTTGATCGCTGCTGCGAATATTTGATCGCAACCACGATTAGAGTTTTATTATTTTTGTTTATTTGCAGATATGCAAATTTGTATTTCTACTTATGATATTTAAAGGCGTTTGATAAGAAATGGTGTCCCTGGGTTAGCAGCAGGTAAGTGACAAAAACAAAAGGCCAAGTTTGAGCCCTGGTTCACACTGACAGAGGGAGGAAATTGTTCAGCTGAAATCACACAATTTCATTCCCGCATGTCAGTCCTGACTGCAGGGGGAATTTCAGAGACATCTGTGCAGGTTTCTGCACTGATATCAATACAAATTGCACCCCAAAGTTGCAACAATTAAAACGGTGCAATTGCCACAGATTTGACATGTCAATGTGAACTAAAGCTGACACATACAACACTGCCTATCCATAAGCTGAATTCTTTACCTGCAATTCTCCACAGCTGTTATATATAAAGATTCCACCTTTATCATTTACTTACAGGTGTGCAGAAGCCTAGGTTTACATAGGAGCGATTTGTCATGCGATTTGAGAGATCAAATGGCATGACTATTGGCAGCAATGGCACTGTTCTAATCGATGCAACACCGATTTTGTGGCGCTGCCCCAATTTGCTAAAGTAGTTCCTGCACTACTTTTGCCGATTTCAGGTGCAACTTCAATAGACATCTGTGTATGAAGCCACACGGATGTCTATCAAGTAGCACCTGAAATCATGTTGACCTTGCTACTTTGAAATCGCGCTACTTCAAATGAAGTAGCGCGATTTCAAAGTAGCATCAATGTGAACCAGGGCAAAGAGATTAGTTTTTTGGTGCACAAATACTGTACATATTGAAATAAGATATAAGTGATATTGCACTTTCCCAAAACCACCACCACCCACAAAAACTAAAGAGAAAAGTAGAAGAAAAAAAAACACCACAACAAAGCTCAATAATGTACTTTTATTTTACCAGCAGAAAAAAAAATATGTACATTCATTTACTAGCTTCAAAAAAATTTGGACAGGATATATAGTGCTACATTTAGCAATAGGATTTTAAGGGCCCTGCTCATAGGAGCTCATAGCTGAATTGTTTTATCTCATAGTATTTACTTGTGCTGATTAACTAGTTTGCCTGTGTCAGTCTTATCAGCTTCAGCTGATAAGGCTGCAGTAATGCTGTCCTATACCCAAGTTTACACTCCATGTGATGTCACATGGTCACATGGGGTGCAGTAGGAAGCTCTGAGTGATTATGCAGTCTCGTGGGATTTCAGTGTTGTGCCGTAGGAAGTCCTGATAATAGACAGACAAGTACACAGAGTGTGCTGTAAATCAGGGGAGATCTGGGCATGCTCGGTGAAGTCATTCTAAAGAACAAAAAGGACTACAACAATACTAAGCAAGTAAGGAGATATCTACAAGCAGTGTTCATTAGGGTTTTTTATGCTGATTTACATGGGACAAAGTTGTCGGGGAGAGTTTACAACCACTTTAATTTCAGTGTATAACGGGCAACACATAACATTTTTATCTGCAAGATTATAGAAACATACTTAACAGTCATTATTCTTACAAAGCATTCCAACACAGTATTAAAAAAGACTTATTCAAAACACCCACCACCAGCCCACAATCCACATATACATACATTGGTAACCATGTTCTGCTGGAAGCTGCATTTCGGTATACACGATTAAACAATGAGATCAAAAAGAGTAGAAGGTCAGCAGATGTTTCCAAATGATGTTTGCATGATCAGACAGGAACAATACACACACAACATTGACAGCATGGCCACATAAACCCACTTTTGATTGAAAAAATGCACAAGAATTTAAGCAAATATCCCTAGTTGGGCATTAGTCAATAGGCACAATATCATTCCTTCTCCCCCACAAATCACAGCAAAAAACCTGACCTCCTCAGGCCAAACTAACCCCCCCACTGCAGGCCTTTAGATAAGAGAGGTTGTATTGTTAGCACACTGATACGCCCAATAGAAGTACACGCCCACCAGTATCTTTCAATCTATCTCTTCATATATGTCTAAAGTGATTGCACCTGATAAGCAGGAACTTGACTATGTGCATCAAATCTCCAACTACAGGCCAAAGATTGAAGTCCATTTGCATCTACATAAACAAAGAAACAGTTTTCTAAGCATATGTACCTGTGCAGTGTAAACCCTAACATTTTAAATGTCCAAGTCCCTGGGCATGATTAGTGCTAACAAACATTAACATCAGTCCCTGACTGCAATGAGCTTCCAATCTAAAGTCCAAAAGTAACTTTCTTACATTAGAACCTATTTCAACAGGAGACAAATAGGATGCTAGCATGTCTTTGGATTGTGGTGAGAAACCCACACAGGGAGAACATATAAACTTCAACACAAGCATTAGCATGTTGGGGAATTTAACCAACATCCCAAGTGCTGCTAGACGGAACTGCTACCCACTTAGCCACCAAGCAGCCTCACACATGTTCTCTGCATCTCAATGGTGTGAACCAGCCCTAAGTCCATAGCCATGCTCAGTGTCACAAGCAAAATACAATATATTGGCCTAAGTATTGGGACGCCTGCCTTTAAACGCACATGAACTGTAATGGCATCCCAGTATTAGTATTGGGTTCAAAACTCATTTGGCCCACCTTTGCAGCTATAACAGCTTCAACTCTTCTGGGAAGGCTGTCCACCAGGTTTAGGAGTGTGTCTATGGAAATGTTTGACCATTCTTCCAAGTGTATTTGTGAGGTCAGGCACTGATGTTGGACGAGAAGGCCTGACCTACAGTATCCGCTCTAATTCATCCCCAAGGTGTTCTGTTGTGTGAGTTCAGGACTCTGTCCAGGCCAGTCAAGTTCTTACACCCCAAACTCGCTCATCCATGTCTTTATGGACCTTGATTTGTGCACTGGTCTAAATCATTTGATGGGAGGGTGGATTATGGTATAGGGCTGTTTTTCAGGGGTTGGGCTTGGCCCCTTAGTTCCAGTGAAGGGAACTCTTAAGGCATCAGCATTCCAAGACATTTTGGACAATTTCATGTTCCCAACTTTGTGGGAACAGTTTGGGGAAAGCCCTTTCCTGTTCCAACATGACTGCACACCAGTGCACAAAGCAAGGTCCATAAAGACATGGATGAGGAAGTTTGGGGTGGAGGAACTTGACTGGCCTGCACAGAGTCCTGACCTCAACCCGATAGAACACCCTTTGGCTGAATTAGAGCAGAGACTGAAGCCAGGCCTTCTCATCCAACATCAGTGCCTGGCCTCACAAATGCACTTCTGGAAGAGTGATCAAACATTCCCATAGACACATTAAACCTTGTGGACAGCCTTCCCAGAAGCTGTTCTCGCTGCAAAGGGTGGGCCAAATCAAATTTTAACCCTATGGACTAAGACTGGGCTGCCATTAAAGTTCCTGTGTGTGTAAAGGCAGGAACTTTTGGATACATTTTGTAGCTGGAAAAGACTTACAATGGTGGTGGAACCCTCCAACACATAAATACTACATTTAGACATACTTATAGAACCTGGGAGATGAGACAACCTCTCTACATGAAGCAGCATGTTTGGGATTTGAACCCAGACGCTCAGGGATACTAAGCAGAAGTTCTAACCTCTGAGCTGCCACGTGTGAGAACCTCCTATACATAACTACACATAAATACTGCATTTCTTTGGACATACAGGTGATGGAATTACATTACTCATGAGTTATTCGTCTTGATTTATTCTGTGATATTTGGTGATTTTTTGTGGGTGAGAGTAGAACATTACCCTCAAATTTTTGGGAATTACATTTTGATTTCTGATGTTGGTACACATATCACATTTTTTGGGCTCAAATTATGAATATTTGGAAATAATAAAAAGCACAAAAAATTGTGACATTTTAAATTTGCATCAGCAATGGTATTGTTTGTGTGTGAGTTTGGGTAAAGATTGTTGTGAGATGGAGTGTAACAAGTGAAAGTGACAGAGAAAAATATATTTTATCAAAACATTCCACATTCTAGCATTCTTAAAAACAAAATATTTTAAGTAGAAGCAACAATGTTGCAAAGGAAAATTTATTTCAGAGAAAGATACATTTCATCTCAACATTAAAAGGTTTTTTTTTGTGAAAGTTACAATTGTTCAATTAGACTCAATGGCTAAAACTTGCATTGGAATAGAATAGAGTAGATTTTCACTTCCAAAAAATGCTCTCTAATTAGTTCTCATTTTGGTATTTACTATAGAGCCAGGTAAAAAAGACACTGGAGCTAAAATGAGAGCTATTTTCAGGTCTGAGCATGCTCAGTTGTGTTGGCACCTGGTTGTCCAAAACGGGGAATTTTTCACTTCTCAGCCTTTTAAAGATATTTCAGTGTAGAAATCACTTTTTCACACAGTTTAAAAGCAGATTATATTTAAATAATATACCGCATATTTCAGTACCATTTAGGCAATTATATCATGCTCTAAACATTATTTCCATGTGCAATTCTCCAGGTTTTAGCAGAGTAAGGGTTTGGGCGCTATTTGGTTTCAGGGAACTATAGTAAATTCGATTTTGGGAGTATTTTCTCACCAGCGCTATAGTGAATACCGTTTTAGCACTAATTAGCGCTAAATTGCCACAAATTAGCGCTAATTTGCGGCAATTAGCGCCGCTACGCTATAGTAAATGACCCCCAGTGAGTATAACAAGCATGCTTTACTGCATATACAGACTGATTTTACTGTCATGGGTTTAGTATCACTTTAAATTCTGTAACACATATTCACTATGCCCTCTGAGAAGGAACTGCCATGTCACACATTTCACAGAACCAGCCTTATGAATTACAGAGGTGCTGAGGTGCTGAGAGCAAGCAGGGAAGGGAAGCTGAGTTTCAGGAAATGGAGTCAGTACAGGGATCACTGCTTGCAGCAAGCAAAGTACCATGGCATATGTAGTCCATACCAATTGAAGTAACAGCAGAAGATAAGATGCAATGCATGCATGGGATCCAGGACAAGTAGGAAAGTGATGGCCAGCAGACACGCTGCACTCACAACATGAAAGGAGAATTTCAAGTAAGCTTATATTGGATTGTCAATTATAACTATTGTCTTTGCATTGTTATTACAATATAAAATGAAAGTGTACGCTGTGACTATAGAACTCCTTTAAATCATGAGGCCATGTGCTGAACCTGACAATTTATGAGAAGGAAAATATACATTGTTCAAAATCTTACTTTCTACAGTTCAATAAAGGAAGTCTTAGCTGCTTGTTCCTATATCCTGATGGAAAAGATTTGGGTTAATACCAAAGAATCCAGTGACATGTTCTGACATTTTTTGATATGCAGAGGCACATTTTAACAGTAAAACTGTCACCATCCATAATTATCAGTGCCCAATGCTTCACACATATGAAGTTAATATTCCTCTGTAAAAGTAAACTGCAGTCAATGGAGCTAGAATAAATTAGTGAAAACATTTTTCCCTTACCAGGCTAAAGACTACAACATCCCTAAAAGTGTTCACTGCCAAAAAGGCATGAGGCCCTGACATAAGTAGGTTTGAAACATCCAGCATGTTTATATGTGTAAAATAATTGTAAAGTAATTCACTCAAAAGTAAATGTAAAGCATTGCATTTTAATACCAGCAATCATTACAACTATCACTATCAACTTTCACTATCGCTTTTCACTATGTCTTAAAAAGGAAGGAAAGAAAAAAATTGTCATATCCTGTTGATTAGTTCCAGGCAAAGAACAAAATGAAAAAAAGTATAAAAGAAAATTACTGCGCTACTAGTGAAAAAATAATTATCAATGATGTAGTAAAAGCTGCCAGCATCAATAAGACTAATTGTAAACAGAGAATGTGAAAGGAAGTGCAGCGCTGTAACTGCATAAAATTTCCAGAAATAAACTGGGTAATAAGTGAACACGCACAACGATCAATTGTGCAAAATGTAAACTGCACTAATCAATAGATCCAGTGCTTCCACCACCAGGGGAGAGGGGTAGGTACTCCTATAGGGCATGGACACACACACCAGTGGCGGTGAGTCAAACGAGCATGTATGGATCTTAACTGGTAGATTCCTTGAGAAGGGATATGCCATTGATTCCTTAGTACCTGTGCTTAATGCTATACAAGGGATGAATAGGGAATCCTTACTTCAAGAGAAACTCCTCCAATCTAATGAGTTCCAAAATTCAGGGGTCCCCTTTGTGACTACATATTCCCTTCAGCATAGGAGCATAAAACAGATAATTTCGAGACACTGGCACATCATCAATAACGATAGAATCCTGAAAGGAGCCTCTTCACTTAGAAATAGAGTGGCCCCCAACCTCTTTGATCCCCCTACAAGAAAATTTACCTTTTTTGATCAACGAACCGGATTCTACCAATGTAGAAGATGCCGTGTATGCTCTTTGAGTAGTTCTACACACAGAAGAAGTATAAAGTTCGAGTCCACAAGCACACAGGTACAACATACCATCACTCCATTTATTACCTGTTCTACAGTGGGCGTGGTCTATTTATTGCAGTGCCCTTGTGGTCTGCAATATATAGGGTGGACCAAACGCCCCTTACAGGTTCGGCTCAGCACATTACGAACATCAAGTCTGGATTTAAAAACGATTCAGTGTCAAAGCATTACCTTTTAGCACATAACAAGGATCCCTCCAATACACTTTTTTTGGGCATTGACAAATTTAGTCCTAATTGGAGGGGGGGGTTCTTTAGAGCGAGAAATCTCAAAACTTGAAATGTCGTGGATCCATAGAGTAAGGACATATGTACCCTATGGGTTTAACATTGATGTTGATGTTAATGCCTTTATCGATAACTCCTAGTAGGTTTCTGTTGATGCAAACTCGATCTGAGTCATGCTGGTGAGTTTATACATTTTATTAACATTGGGGGTTTGCCAATTAACAGTAAGTGTTGGGCATACATGTTTATGATTGCTAATTATTATTTTTTAATTTTTAATTAATAATTGTTATTTGTGAATGTTTAAATTAATTGGTTAATTAGTGCCAACATTAATAGTTTGGTACTATTCCTAATTTTTATATATAACATTAGGTAGCACCATTTATGTTTTTGTTTCTGTCCAGATGTGGACATATTCATATGCACTTATGGTTTAGAGGGTCTTAGGTCTACACACAGTTACTCATTGAGCATGGTTATCCTGCTTGCCAACAGTGGGTTGACAAGCTGTAATTTTTCACTATTTGCATATTGTCGCTTGATTAATTCTTCTGACTATATGTAAAATTCTATATATATGTTTTCATACTTACAAATAAATTAACTTTCACGTTTAATTTATATAGGTTTAACGTAATATAGGTTTATAGGTTTAACGTAATACACTATAAGTTATTTTTCTTTTTTCATTCCATATTTTTATTGATTTTACATTTGAAATACAATGTACAATTAAACATTTACGTTGTGCAACGATGTCAGAGTAAACAGTATAAGATATAAACATAAATCCACAAACAGGACTCAGATGTAACCAGCAGTAAACATGTGTCGGTGAAGGTATTGAGAAGTACAATCAGTCCATTCCGCTAGTGAGGCACCCCATGTGGGATATTTAGTGCCCCAGAAGCGGAGAGGACCCTTTTGTATAATAACACACATTGACTGCAATTATCCAATAATAACTAGTTGATACACGTAACATATGTCTTTCAGAAGGGTTACGTGTATTGCTCGGTCAAAAAAGTCAAATCTAAGGTATCGTGCTATAATGTGAGGTGCGCAGTTTTAGTCCAGTCAGTCCATGGTTGCCAGTTTGCATGTGTTTTTGCTGCTTGGCCTGTGCGTGCTGTAGATGTGATCTCATAGCTGCAGTGCAGGGCCACCAAGTCAATGACTTGGGTTAATGTCGGGGGTTTTTCAGATTTCCATTGTCTAGCAATATTGAGTCTGGCTGCCAGGAGAATATGTGTAATTACGGGTCTGAATGTAGGATGGATATCACCTATGTTTAAGTTTAGGATTGCAAGTGCTGGTGATGGGGAGATCGTGATTTGGGTTACTTTTGAAATTAACTGAAAAATGTTTTCCCAGTATTTCTTAAGATCAGAGCATGACCAGAAAACATGGAATAGGTCACTTGAGGAGGATTTACATCTCCAACAAGTGTTGGGGATTTGTGGGTTAAAGGATGTTATTCTGGCTGGAGTCATGTACGTAAGGATATCTTCTGGGTGAGTTCCCAGAGGGCCGTGCATTTGGTAGCTTTATATATAGATTTGAGGGCTTGCTGCCATTGATCACTTGTGTAGGTATAGGCAAGATCGATTTCCCACCTGTGATGCGATTTCAGTTTGGAGAAGATGTATTTTTGGTGTAGGCTGTTGTAAAAGTAGGAGATTCCTTTGGTTTTCGTACCAGGGTTAGTGAGGTAATCCCAGGTTTTAGGGTGGATACAATATAAAGGAAAGGGTATAGTGTTCAGGCAATTGTGTATACGTAGGTAGGTAAATTATTCGGTTATAGGCAGAGTATATTCCGATTGTAATTGAGAGAATGTTTTAATGTGGTTATTTTGCAATAACTCTTGTAGGAAGTGGATGCCTTTGAGGTTCCATAATGATAAGGAGAGTTCGGGCATTAGGTGTAGCAGGGCATTTAAGGGAATATGGGTTTGTGGTGTGTTGGGAGTAAATGGCAGGAGGGTTGTCATTTTTCTCCACGCGTAAACCGTGGCTTTCATGGTTGGAGATATAGATGTCGGAACTAAGGTGCCAAGTGGTGTGTTAAGTAACCAGGTTTTTAGGTTAGGATGGGTGAGTGAGGCGTTCTCTATTTGTCCCCACAGTGTGGACAGATAGGGATGAAACCAGGAAGGGAGTTGGGCTAGGATAGCTGCTAAGTGATAGTCCTCAAAATCTATAGAGCCCGTACCGCCCGCTAATTTGTGTTTAGTCAGATCCAAATGGGCACATCTAGGTCTTTTACCTTTCCAAAGAAATTTGTTAAATATCGTTTGAAGAGATCTGAAGAAGGTGGCGGGTAAAGGGATGGGTAGAGTCCTGAAATAGTACAAGATCTGGGGGAGGCATATCATTTTGAAGGCCGCAGGTCTGCCTGTCCTGGAAATTTTGTGTTTTGCTATTTGTTGTGAGGTCGATTGAATGTTTCGAAGTAGGGGTAAGAAATTACATTGGTATAGGTGTTTAGTTTTCCGTGGTAATTGGATGCCTAGGTAAGTAATGTCAGTGTCAGCCCACGCAAATGGGTATTGTAGCTGTAGAAGGTTTTTCGTGGTAGCGTCTATATTGATGTCTAATATGAAGGACTTAGTCAAAATTACCTTATAGTACGATACCGAGCTGAACCAGTTAAGCAGTTTTTGTACTTCAACCAGGGAGGTAGTCGGATTGGAAAGGATGAGAATCACATCATCAGCAAATAGGCTGATTTTGTGGTGGGAGCTGCCAATTTGAAGGCCTGAAATGTAGGGGTGGGAACGAACATGTTCCGCTAGTGGTTCCATTAACATGTTGAATATGAGGGGGGATAGAGGGCACCCCTGACGGGTACCGTTAGTGATGGGGAATGGGTGTGAGAGCATACCCTCTGTGTAGACCTGGGCCTCAGTGTTGGAATATAGTGCCATAATGGCACTCAGAATGTTGCCCTGGAACCCAAATTTTTGTAGGACCGCTTTTAGGTAGGACCAATGAACCCTATCGAACGTCTTCTCTGCATCCAAAGATAGGAGAAGAGTGGGCATAATTGTAATTAATCTTGTTGCTATTGTCTTAGCGTATATTTTGAGATCCAGGTTTAGCAAGGAGATTGGGCGAAAATTTTGGGGGACGTTCGACTGCTTCCCTGGTTTCAATAGCGTTATAACCAAAGCTTTTAAATACTCTTTTGAGAAAGTAGAAGAGGAGGCAGCGTTGTTGAAGAGCTCAGTGAGATGTGGGATTAACTGTGGGGACAATTGTTTATAATATTCCCCTGTCAAACCGTCGGGGCCTGGTGCTTTTCCACTGGGTAATAAAGCGATAGTAGTCTTAATTTCTTGTTCAGTGAAAGGGGCGTTAAGGGCGGATAGTTGGTCCTTAGTCAGAATGGGTAGATTTAGTTTGTTAAGAAATAGGTCGATGTCAGCTTGTGTGGGTTGGGGGGTATGGGGGTCTACTTTTAGGTTGTAGAGGTCTCCATAATATGCACTGAAGGCATCAGCTATATCCTGGGGATTACTTAGGGGGTTTTTTGTGTGAGGGTGAGTTAGTTGGGCTATTTTAGATTTGGTGCGTCTACCTTTGATGCGTTGTGCTAATTTCTTCCCCGCTTTATTTGAGGTGGAATAGGTAGACGCTTTAGATTTCCTTAAAAGGAATTCATAAGGGTGAAGGAGGAGGAACCCGAGTTCTTGTCTTAGGGATAGTAGTTGATTCGTCTGAGAGTCCTGAGGGTTATTTTGGTGACTTGATTCTAGGGCCGCTATTTGAGCTGTTAGTTCATCAATGCGCTGCGTCCTCTTACGTTTATGATTTGAGCTCAATTTAATTAGAATTCCCCTCATATACGCCTTGTGCGTACTCCACACCACGGCAGGGTTGGGCACTGAACCCTTGTTTAGTGAGAAGAAATCGGTAATTTGTTCTGATATTTCTGGCGCATATTTGTCATGTTGAATAATAAAGTTGTTTGTTCGCCATATAAATGTGTTGTGTTGTAAATTGGAATCTTGTATTGTAATTGAGATAGGGGCATGGTCCGACCATGTCGTGGTGTGAATCATAGTTAGATATTTTTTGCAGGATACATTTGTCAGTGAGAAAAAGATCTATTCTCGAGTACGAGCTGTGTCTGGAGGAAAAAAAGTGAAGTCCCGTTCGGAGCCATGATGGCACCGCCAAACATCGTATAGATCCTGGGAGGAGATGAATTTTTTCAAGGGTGATTCGCGTCTCTTTGCTGCTGTTGTGGAGTCCATGGTTACATCTGGGACTAGGTTGAAGTCTCCACAGAGTATCATGTGACCCTTTTGGATGGGTTTGGAGGTGTTTAGAAATTTGCGTAGAAACTTTATTTGACGAGAATTCGGGGCATATACATTTATTATAGAGTAAGTCACTCTGTTGATGGTGCAGACTAAAATAATAAAGTGACCTTCAGGATCTGTCACTACATCTATTAATTGGAAGTCTACAAGTGTCTTTGATTGTGATCATGACCCCTCTAGTTTTAGAGGAGTGTGATGCGTAGGTGGGTTTCCTGGACACAAAGAATGTCACTATGGAGCGCTGCGGCAGTTTTCCAAAGTGAGTGGCGTTTGGCGGGGTGGTTTAACTCATTAGTGTTTAGCGAAAGGATAGTGAACGGCATCTTGTGGAAGTGAGGGTGGTAAGTGGTGTGGGCAACACTTACGATTAGATGCTGTAGTGTAGCTCTAAAGTTACCTGGAATCAGAATCCAAATGTAGAGATGCTGGAGACCGAGGTCCGGAAGTAGTTTGGACTAGGAGGAGTTAGGTTTTGTGACGTGGCTCTGAGGTTTTCTGGGAGCGAGACTCAGTTGTAGGGTTGTGACTGTCCGTATATCTGTAAGGAATGTGGACTGTAAGACTGCGAATAGAGCAAAATGTTAGATGACACAGTAGCGAAAGTCAACAGGAGAACAATAAGCTTAAAAAAAATAACCAAAAATAAAATAATAATATGAAACAAAACTAGTAGAATGACCCGTTGGTGGAGATTTTGGTTGAACTTGCTCTAATGGTGTAGCAAGTGGGAGCTGAGAGGGGGTGCTAAGCGCCGTGGTATCCTCTAGGTGGGGTTCATAGAGTTAATAACAGAAGAGGTCAGGAGTAACATGTTGTCAGAGCTCAGGGGAGCTGTAATGACGGTTGTTGGCCAGGCGTAGCATTTAAAGAATCATCCTTCAGTGGAAAGTGCATTCCAGATGTCTGCGGGATGTAGTGGATCCTCTGTCCGGAGGGGTTGCTTTGGGTAGTTCTGGAATTATTCCCCAGAATTGGAGGAGCTTTAGGCCTTTGTCAAGATTTCCGATTACGTGGTTTTGGCCGTTGTGCACAAGGAGGATGGTGGCTGGGTCTCGCCATTTATACGGTACCTTGTGATTTTGCAGGCTTTTTGTGATTGGGTTCATCTGTCGTCTCATTTGAAGGGTGTACTTAGACAGATCAGGGAAGAATTGAATCCCAGTGTAGGGAGCTGGTAAGGGTGTTTTAGCTTTGACTCCCATGAGGAGTTTTTCTTTGACGTGGTAAAAGTGGACCCTCATCAGTACGTCCCTGGGGACCGAGGCTGCTAGGTGGGATGGTTTCGCGATTCTGTGGATTCTGTCGATAATGACATCCCGTGGGGATGCTTCGGGGATGACGATATGCATCAATTCTTTTGCATAACGCGGGAGATCTGCAGGTAATATATTCTCGGGGATACCTCTCAGTTTGACATTGTTCCTGCGAGATCTATCTTCTAAATCGGCCAGCTTGGTGCGTTTCCATGACTGTTCCTCTTTGACATCATCATCATTATAAGCATCAATGATTTAATTCACTGTGGAGGTACAGGCATTTAGGCCTTTCTCAGTGTTAGTCACCCTGTCATCCAGTGAGTGGATGTCAGAGGTGATTTTATGAAACATGAAACATGGATGAGAGATCAGTCATTAGAGAGGATTGCAGGGAGAGGAGCATATCTTTTAGGGTTGTGTCCAGGACTGGCTGCCCTGACGTGGGAAAGGATGCCTGGTCTATGGAGAAGGGAATAGGAGCCTGGTCCTCAATTTATGGACACCGCGTCCAGTGCAGCGGTGTGTCTAACCGCATTTTAGCTTTCGCTGGGCTGCCAGGGAGAGGGTCACACTCCGGGGGATAGGAGGGCTCAGCAGCGGTACCTGAATTCGGTCATTCGTCCATGATGGCATCTGGGAGATCTGTGTATGAGTCCCGCGGCGCGGCCTGGTCGGCGCCATCTTGGGATCCATTGCTCGCCGGCTTGTAGGCGAATTCTGTGAGTTTCTGGGGCTTGTGCTCCGTAAATCTCTTTCTGGATGACTGCATCTTGCTCTATTGGATATTTGGAGCAAGGATGGTGTGGAATGGGGTTGTGATGGCGGCCTGGTGTGGTGGATTGTTTCCTCTGGCTGATGAGCTGTGGGCTTAAGCGTCCATCTTCTTCCCTGGTCAGCCACGCCCCCCACTATAAGTTATTTTTGAATATCACCCATGTGTGATTTTTCATTATGGTTTATTATAAGGGATATAATTTAATTTTCAATTGATTTGGATCACATTATTAGTGACACTTGTATTTGGACAAATTTAACAGTGTTTAATTGCAAAATTTCCCTTTGTTCTGTTTGTCCAACACATCGTTTGCAATTATAGATGGGTTGTCCACACTCAAGAAGGCATTTTGTGACTCTGCCTACAGGACTCAGAATGAGGTCTGGTGTTTGTTTATAAGGTGGTGGATCAGCACGCTACCCGTTCCCCATTGACAACGTCACATATGACGAAATGTGTCTGGAGGAGGATACGTGCTGACGTCACCACGCTGTTTTACTAGGAGGATGGGTTTTGTTTATAGCCGGCTGGCTCTGCTGTTTATGCGTGATTTTAAACTTTTTAAATGTAAGTGCAATACCTAATTTTTTAATAAATACTGTTTGAGGCAATATTATGTTATGGTTGGTCTTCTCTCCTTATGCATGGCTGAGGTACTGAGCTTTTAAATCTGAGTCATACGGCACCAGGAGAGTTTGGAGAATCTATGCAGCCATCCAATCAAGCTTACCAGACGATCCTCCATACAAGCAAAGGCCTTGGCTGGGCTATAGCCATCTGGCTGGTTTTGCTTGCCAGTTGGTAAGCGAGTTTTTCTTAAGGTGGTGGCACAATTTGTTGATCAAGCTCACTTTGGTGTCTGTTTTGGATCAGAATTGAACTGTCATTTCATTACAATTTTTTTTATCTACAAGCAATTGTTTGGATTACACCTTAAAGAAGCACAGTTTCTCCTTTCCATGTATGGACACCCAAGTCCAAGGTCACGAACTCCAATGATGGAAAAGTGCAGGCACACGATCTCAGCAGTGGGATAGGCAAAATGAACCAAAGGCTGGAAGGCAACCACAATCTCCTGATCTTGTGTGGTATCCTTAAAGATTTTTCTCCAGTAGTGGGTAAAGGATGATCATAAAAAACAAAAAGGAAGGATTCCACATGGCATGGAGCAAAACAATGTATGGATTTATTAACCGCTTGCCGACCAGCTCACGCCGATATACGTCGGCAGAAGGGCACGTACAAGCATATTAACATACCTGTACGTTGCCCTTTAAGAAGCTGCTTGCGGGCGCGTGCTCTGTGAGCTCCGTGAGTGTGATCGCGGGTCCCGTGGACTTGATATCTGCGGGCATACCCGAGATCGTCTCACGGAGAGGAAAAACAGGGAAATGCTGATGTAAACAAGCATTTCCCCATTCTGCCTAGTGACATGACACTGATCACAGCTCCCTGTAATCGGGAGTGGTGATCAGTGTCATGTCACACATAGCCCATCCCCCCCACAGTTAGAATCACTCCCTAGGACACACTTAACCCCTACAGCGCCCCCTAGTGGTTAACCCCTTCACTGCCAGTCACATTTACACAGTAATCAATGCATTTTTAATAGCACTGATCGATGTATAAATGTGAATGGTCCCAAAATAGCGCCAAAAGTATCCAATCTATCCGCCATAATGTTGCAGTCACAATAAAAATCACTGACCGCCGCCATTACTAGTAAAAAAAATTATAAAAGTGCCAAAAAATTATCCCCTATTTTGTAGACGCTATAACTTTTGCGCAAACCAATCAATAAACGCTTATTGCAATTTTTTTTTTTTACCAAAAAAAATAGAGTACGTATCGGCTTAAACTGAGGAAAAAAATGTGTTTTTTTAATATATTTTTTGGGGATATTTATCATAGCAAAAAGTAAAAAAATGCGTTTTTTTCAAATTGTCACTTTTTTTGTTTATAGCGCAAAAAATAAAAACCGCAGAGTTGATCAAATACCACCAAAAAAAGCTCTATTTGTGGGGACAAAAGGACATCAATTTTGTTTGGGAGCCACATCGCACGACCGCGCAATTGTCAGTTAAAGCGACGCAGTGCTGAATCGCAAAGAGTGCTCTGGTCTTTTGCCAGCCAAATGGTCCGGGGCTGAAGTGGTTAATAAAAAGGTACAAATATCAATTAAAATGTGTGCTTTAAAAATGTGATCACAAAGAAATTCATAAAATATGGCGCAATGTGCATAGCTCAGCAGACCCGATGCATTTCAACCTATGGTACTTCTACTGGGGTATAGGTCTGCTCGCCCACACTGCGCTATATATAATAAAAAGATAATTAAACAATAAGTGGAAGCTGGATGTGAAACTACCATAGAGGACAGCGTGCTTGCATTACCTCACTCTGACACATCAATGGCGGGGAAGCAACATCAGAATCCTGTTATCATGAGGTCAAGCATGCATGTATCACCTCATTCTGGCACACCAATTGTGAGAGCGTAACATTAAAGATGCATCATCACCACGGCACCGCTATCCAATTAGGGACAAGTGGAGTCAGAGTCATGTGATAACTGAGTCACCTGGCGCGCATTGTCATCACACCCTGGGAGCAAACATCCAAGCCTCATTGTGGTTGTGATCACATGGCATCCAATACATCAAAGGATGTACAGGTAGGCGCAGCGCAACATGCATCGTACTACACTGCATCCAAACCACGCCAATATGTGTCAAAACACAAAGACAGATCAGGTGACAGATCACACAGATACAACTGAACGGCACACCACACTATGATAAAAACAATGTAGGCATACTAGACATCGCTGACTCTATGGAACGAGGAATAAGACAATATAATAATGTATAAAACTGAAAATAAATTGGTGACCCTATACTACAACAAGTGGTCACAATTATAGTACGGCCAATACAATGTACATCAAATCACAATAGTAACATGCATAGATATAATTAAGAAAACATAATAATCTTGAAGGCACATTTGAAAAATGAGAAAAGAGGGTAGTGGATCATCCAAGACTATCGACACTATCTGAACTCTATGCCTTATTAATGAAAGCGTTGATTTCCCAATCAATATTCATTCTAAAGAGCGAATATGATTTGAGCTGGAAAATCCAGAAAGTTTCCAGACATGATACTCCCTGTACAGAAGGCTCACTTCTCCAGTAAGGGACAAACTTATCTATAATCTGGAATGTGGTACCCAATGGATTCTTATTGTGATAGTGAAGATAGTGTCTAGGTACACTATGATTAGTACAACCTTTTTTAATGCTGGCAATATGTTTGTTTACCCTCACCGAAAAAGTTCTGATGGTTCGTCCACCAAATTTTTTGTTACAGGGGCAAGTTATTAGATAAATGATGTATCAAGTAGCACAGGTGGTAAAGTGTTACATCTCATATGTTATAGAGGTAGTAATGGACATAAAGGACTCAGATTTCCTTCTGCCACATGCATTGTGTATACACACATTGCATTTACGGCAGGAGTAATACCCTTTAAGATTGTGAAAGAATGAAGCTCTTATCGGAGGGTCAATAACATTTGGGGCAATCTGTCCAATCTAAGGCTGTGCTTCCCTATACACAACTCCGGCATGATCCTGAAGTACGGGACCAAGCACTCGATTGTCATTGGAAAGTGCCTAAAAACAATTAAAAATATCTTTAATTTGTTTATGTTGTACTGAGAATCCAGTCACAAAAGACCACCTAAATCTTGTATCTTGTATTCGTTTAGGTTGTTCCATTATCAATGTACTCCTATCTAACAAAGACACTTTATCAATTTCCTCATCTATCCTCAAAGGGCGGTAGCCTTTCTCCACTTAAGGGCTAAGGCCTGATGGTGAAAGTCGCATAGGCTTGTACAACTGCACCTAATGCGCAATAGCTGGCTCCGTGTGACTGATTTCAACCATGAATTATGGTGACAACTATTGACCGGAATGTATCCATTTCAATTGGTGGGTTTAAAAACCGTCCTGGTGACCAATTGATGGTCTACAATGGATATTTCCAAATCTAAAAAGTGTATAAATGTGAAACTGGCCTCGTAACTCAATAAAATGCCTCTCTCGTTGTCATTCAAAATCGTCATGAAGTCTCGTAAAGAGTCTTCATCACCCCTCCACAGGAGGAGGATGTCGTCTATGTACCTAGCCAAAAGAACCAACTCAGGTCAATGAAGGGCATAGACAACATGCTCCTCCCATTGGGCCAAAAAAGGTTAGCTAAACTGGGGGCAAATTTAGCCCCCATAGCCACTCCCTTTTGTTGCAAACAAAACTGGTTGTTAAATCAGAAGTAATTGTGTTTAGTGGCATATTTGAGAAGTTCCATAATATACCCCACTTGGATTGTATCGCTCTTGGCTAGATAATAGTCTACAGCAGAGAGACCAAGCTCATGCTGTATGCAAGTGTACAGGGCTGCCACATCTGCTGTGACTAACACATAGTCGTCACAGTAATCTACTTGTTCCAGAAGACTGATAGTATCCCTGGTGTCCTTGAGATAAGAGGGAATGGACTTCGCCAAAGGATGTAAATGAAAATAATTATAACGTCCTACATGGGATGTGATGAAATCAATTCCGCTGATGATCGGGCAACCAGGGGGTGTGCGGCATCCTTATGGACTTTAGGAAGATATTATAGTACAGGTATACGAGCCAGGGGCACTAAAAACTCCTTTTCTTTTTTATCTAGAATTCTAGATCTAGAAATCTAGAAACACAGTCCTGGGTATTTTAAAAGTACAGGAACATCACCATCTATGCCTTTGGGATTTATCCGACACTCATGTGGAAGAGTATACTATGACACTCACCATTTGATGGACTTTATATTGTGATAATGTGCATTTAGGTGGCATTTTATTATCCACAAATAATTCACTGATATATTGTTTATGTATATATTCCTTGTTTTTTTATACTTGGTTGGTACCTACTCACTTGATTCATAAGGTATTGACCTTATGGTACCTCATACTAGCACTGAATCTATTGATTAGTGCAGTTTACATTGTGCACAATTGATCGTTGTGTGTATTGACTTATTACCCAGTTTATCTCTGGAAATTATATGTAGCTATAGCGCTGCATTTCCTTTCACATTCTCTGTTTACAATTAGTCTTATTGTTTGGCAGCTTTTACTTCGTCATTTATAATTATTTTTTCATTAATTTTCTTTTATACTTTTTACACTTTGTGACACTCATTATTGCAGCTTCTTGATACACATATATCTTTTTTCCATCTTTAATTTAAATTTAAATTTAAATAGATCGGATGTCTTTGAATTTAGAACAACCCGTTCTTTTAATGCAGACAGCGTATTTGTCACTTTAAATGTAGACACTGAATTAGGTGGCCTCTTCATGAGATTAAAGAATGTTATGGTAGCCGAGTTACACTTTTAGTGTGACATAGCATTCCTTGAACAAATATTCTAAGGAACACATGGTCTCTAGAGGCCTATGATGGAATATACATCCCCAACAAGGAGACTCTGAAACAGAAACTTGGTTCCGCTACTTTAATGAGGTGGGCATTCATTTTTTCAGTTTTCTGACTGAAAAGAAAAGGGTTAGACTAACGACCACTGATAAAGAAAATTGAGTACTGTCCGTGATACTTTTTTTATTTGCACTAACATACAATTTTTCAGGACAAGCTTTCGGGGTATGTCCCCTTCTTCAAGGTCCAAGCAGTACTGATTCACAAATTTTTAAGCAGAATGTTAAAGAAGAAAAAAAAAAAAAAAAAAAGAGAAAACCAAACACATACAAATCAATGGTAATAAAGATAGCAGCAGAGTTAGTGAGATAAGACAGAGGGAGAGCAAGGGGGGGATGCTAGTCACAGAGCGGTCGTAAAACTTTAGCATAATGTGTAAGGAAACCAATATCTAAATTCAGGCCATTATTCTTTGTGTCAAAAAGAAGTATCATTCTTAGTTCAAACGTTTTCCTTTCCTGGATAGTTCTGAAATTCCCTTTAAGAACTAAGACATTGAGGTCTTCTATAGTGTGGTCCGATTGTGAGAAATGATGTCCCACAGGTGTGCATAAACTGTCTTCTTTATGTTCTTTGATGGTATGTCTGTGCAAATTCATCCTCGCTTGCAACTTCTGTCCTGTTTCACCAACATAAGATCCTTTGCTGCACCTTTTGCATTGGATGAGGTACACAACATTACTTGAGGTACAGCTGTAAGATCCCATGATATTGAAGGTCCCATTAGTGTGTGTAACACTTTTGGATAGATTTATCTGGTTGCATAGTTTGCAGCGTTTTTTATTGCAGGGTTTGCTACCATTGTTTGTGACTTCATAATCAGAGCGAAGTTTCCTGCTGATTAGTTTGTGTCTGAGGTTGGGTGGTTGTCTGAAAGCCAATAATGGGGGTTGTTGGAATATTCCTTTCAGAGTTTCATCCTCTGTTATAATGGGTTGTAAATCTTTGATTATCTTTTTGATCCCTTCAAGTGCTGGGTTGTATGTGGTGACTAGAGGTACTCGGTTATTTGTTTTTTTCTCTGTGTATTGGAGGAGATTTTCTCTTCGGGTTTTCAAGGCTGTGTTTATGCTGTTGTTGATGGTTTTGTCTTTGTAACCTTTCTTATGGAAGGAGTCTGCCAGTGTTCTGAGATGTTTATCTCTGTCTTCTGGGTCTGAACAAATTCGGTGGTATCTGATGGCCTGGCTGTGTATGATGGCCCGTTTGGTGTGTTGGGGGTGAAAACTGGAACTATGAAGATAGCTGCATCGGTCAGTCGGTTTTCTGTATATCGACGTGTGTAGCTAGTATACACTTCTAGTCACTATGGATGTAGAATCTCTCTACAGTAACATCCCTCACAAGGATGGGTTGGCGGCATGTCACAGATTCTTATCATCCTCACCAGACCACAAATACACTGCTGAGGATGTGACACGGCTCATTGAATTCATTCTTACACACAACTACTTCACTTTCAATAATGACATCTATCTCCAGTGTATGGGTACTGCTATGGGAAGCAAAAGGGCATCCCAATATGCAAATTTATTCATGGCTGACCTGGAGGACAAATTTCTGAACAGCATACAACAAAAGCCATACAGATATTATCGCTATATTGATGATATATTCATGATATGGACTGATGGTGAAGAAAATCTAAACCAATTCTTCTCATTGATCAACACTTTTCACCCATCTATCAAACTAAAAATGGACTATTCGAACACACATGTTAACTTCCTGGACACTACAGTATACATCAGGAATGACAAGCTACACACGTCGATATACAGAAAACCGACTGACCGATGCAGCTATCTTCATAGTTCCAGTTTTCACCCCCAACACACCAAACGGGCCATCATACACAGCCAGGCCATCAGATACCACCGAATTTGTTCAGACCCAGAAGACAGAGATAAACATCTCAGAACACTGGCAGACTCCTTCCATAAGAAAGGTTACAAAGACAAAACCATCAACAACAGCATAAACACAGCCTTGAAAACCCGAAGAGAAAATCTCCTCCAATACACAGAGAAAAAAACAAATAACCGAGTACCTCTAGTCACCACATACAACCCAGCACTTGAAGGGATCAAAAAGATAATCAAAGATTTACAACCCATTATAACAGAGGATGAAACTCTGAAAGGAATATTCCAACAACCCCCATTATTGGCTTTCAGACAACCACCCAACCTCAGACACAAACTAATCAGCAGGAAACTTCGCTCTGATTATGAAGTCACAAACAATGGTAGCAAACCCTGCAATAAAAAACGCTGCAAACTATGCAACCAGATAAATCTATCCAAAAGTGTTACACACACTAATGGGACCTTCAATATCATGGGATCTTACAGCTGTACCTCAAGTAATGTTGTGTACCTCATCCAATGCAAAAGGTGCAGCAAAGGATCTTATGTTGGTGAAACAGGACAGAAGTTGCAAGCGAGGATGAATTTGCACAGACATACCATCAAAGAACATAAAGAAGACAGTTTATGCACACCTGTGGGACATCATTTCTCACAATCGGACCACACTATAGAAGACCTCAATGTCTTAGTTCTTAAAGGGAATTTCAGAACTATCCAGGAAAGGAAAACGTTTGAACTAAGAATGATACTTCTTTTTGACACAAAGAATAATGGCCTGAATTTAGATATTGGTTTCCTTACACATTATGCTAAAGTTTTACGACCGCTCTGTGACTAGCATCCCCCCCTTGCTCTCCCTCTGTCTTATCTCACTAACTCTGCTGCTATCTTTATTACCATTGATTTGTATGTGTTTGGTTTTCTCTTTTTTTTTTTTTTTTTTTCTTCTTTAACATTCTGCTTAAAAATTTGTGAATCAGTACTGCTTGGACCTTGAAGAAGGGGACATACCCCGAAAGCTTGTCCTGAAAAATTGTATGTTAGTGCAAATAAAAAAAGTATCACGGACAGTACTCAATTTTCTCTGTCACAATTGCACTAATACGGCTACAATCAAATCAAGTATGATGGACCATTGATAAAGAAATTAAAGATCTCAGAGAGATACTCCTTCCACACAAAACTACTTCCGAATATGTTTCCCTTTCAACCTTTCTAAAAAATCATTTGGAGAAGGAAGAAAGGGAACAGAAAACATACACTAGAGGTGTCAATGACTATAAATCTAATATGGTTTTTGGTTGGCAAAAGATGGGAAAAACTTCTAATGTTGATGTTGAATGATCACAAATGGAGACCTCCATTCCCTCCACATCAACTAGTGAATCTAGGCCAATACCACATCCTACCCAGCCTTTTAAAATGGGGAGGATGGATTATCCCATCACCCCCAGTGGGCCCAGGAACAGACATCCTAGTGTCCACACATCCAATCACCACTATAGAGGGACACAGTACAACTATGGGAGGGGGAGAGGTAGTAGGAATAGGAGTAAGAGGCCAACAGCGTGGGAAACAGGAAGGTACACATTATTATGATCACCAGAGACCATACGCACCTATAATCATTTCTCACCCCTCAGTGACGATTATCTGCAAAAGACATATAATACTCATTATCCCTATATGGTAAGGGAACACAGCCAGACTGCTGATTGGAAGCTAAACAGTGGGGACCTTGAGTGGAGAGTGAACAAGTCTTGCTTTTTGACTGCTGGTGATTACTGGGTTGCATTTTTAGGTCCTTTTTTGGGGCTTTTCCTTGTAGCTTTTTAACACCTTTATCTGACACTTTTTAAACAGCTTTTTTTTTCTTTGCTTCCTTCAGCCTACTAATTAAGGGGAGTGGTTAATTGGTCACAGGTGCTTGAGGCCTATATAACCTTGTGCAGAACTCATTGTGAGCCTGCTCATCTTTGAGCTTGCTGCAACTCTGTCCAAGTGGAACTGGTCTAAGTGGTGAGTTAAAAACCAGAATTGAAAACAGGAGGTTATAACAGGGGTCATAGTACCTGTGTAGTGTGAGTACCTGAGTGTTGTCTGAGTAGTGTGTGTGGATCGTTAGTACTTTTGTATTGTGTACTGTGTATTGCGCGTGCACATAGGTCTGCGCCTGCACGTAGGTCTGCGAGTGCACGTAGGTCTGCGAGTGCACGTAGGTCTGCGAATGCACGTAGGTCTGCGAGTGGTCTGCAAGTGCACGTAGGTCTGCAAGTGCACGTAGGTCTGCGAGTACACGGAGGTCTGCGAGAGGTCTGCGAGTACACGTAGGTCTGCGAGAGTTCTGCGAGTGAACTTAGGTCTGCGAGTGGTCTGCGAGTGGACGTAGGTCTGCGAGTGCACGTAGGTCTGTGAGCGCACGTAGGTCTGCAAGTGCACGTAGGTCTGCGAGTACCTGTGTATTGTCTTGTTGAGTACCTTGAGTATTAGTGTCAGGAAGCTAGTTGTCAGGTAATTTGGACAGGGTATAATCCCCAATCCTCATTAAATTTAATAGGTACGATGCCCGGTGGGTGTGGAGAGGCGAATCGTTGTACATCTTGCAGCATGTATGCGTTCCTTGATCATCCGATCGAGGGTGAATACTGCTGTGCAAAATGTAAGCACATTGTTTCCCTGGAAGCCCAGGTTATGAATTTGGGGAAGCAACTGTCAGCACTGAGAAGTCCCTCCATACTAAAGGAGAGCCAGGAACGTACATGGCAGGTGCCGGCTTGGGCCAGCCCAGAGGCAGGTGGAGGCAAAGTGGTACAGGCACTAGCAAAGAGTAGATGGGTGATAGTCAGAAAGGGTAGAGGAGGAAGTGCCAGGGAGGCCAATCCAGGGCTGGAGCATCCCAATAAGTAGGCTCCATTGAGTGACATTGGTAAAACCAGTCCGGGACCAGCACTGCTGGAGCTGAGGGACTCTCCTAGCTGCCGGCGGAAGAACTCCTCCAGTGAGAGTGGGGGGGAAGCGAAGGGGAAGGAAAGACAGATTCTGGTGGTAGGGGACTCAATTCTTAGAAGGACAGAGAGGCCAATCTGTAACAAAGACCTGAAGCGCCGAACAGTATGTTGTCTACCGGGTGCAGATCTGGTGGACAGATTACTGGGAGGGGCTGGGGAAGACCCAGCTGTCATGGTGCACGTTGGCAACAATGAGAAAGTCAAAGGCAGATGGAGTGTCCTAAAGAACGATTTTAGGGACTTAGGAGCTAAATTGAGGAAAAGGACCTCCAAGGTAGTATTCTCAGGAATACTACCGGTACATCGAACCACACCAGAAAGGCAGAGGGAGATTAGGGAAGTAAACAAGTGGCTGAAGAGCTGGTGTAGTAAGGAAGGGTTTGGGTTCCTGATGGACTGGCCCAACTTCTCAGTCGATAACCGGTACTATAGAAGGGACGGACTGCACCTAAATGAGGAGGGTGCAGATCAGCTGGAAATGAAGATGGCCAAAAAGCTAGAGGGGTTTTTAAACTAGGCGATGGGAGGGAGGGTACAGAGGTTGAGATAGTCAGCGCGGAACATATTCCAGAGGGTAGTATTGGGGGCATTAGTGGTAGGTTGACCAAAGCATATAAACCCAAGGTAAGTATAGTAGCAAGTCCTAGTTGCAATCTTGGAACACCCAATAAGAGGATAATATGTGACCGATCTAAACTACGTGGTATGTTCACCAATGCCAGGAGCCTGGCGGACAAGATGGGTGAACTAGAGATACTGTTGTACGAGCAGGATTTGGATTTTGTGGGAATTTCAGAGACCTGATTCAACAGCTCTCATGATTGGCTGGCAAACATTCAAGGGTATACCCTTTATCACAAGGATAGAGAGGGTAAAAAAGGGGAAGGGGTATGCCTATATATCAAGAATAATGTAGAAGTGAATGTGAGAGATGACATCACTAAGGGAGCTAGGGAGGAGATGGAATCCTTATGGGTGGAGCTCCAAAGGGATGAAGCTAAGGGGAAAATAATACTGGGAGTATGCTATAGGCCCCCTAACCTGAGGGAGGAAGGGGAGACAGATCTCCTATCACAATTTGGATTAGCAGAAAGGATGGGAAGTGTTATCATAATGGGGATTTTTAACTATCCAGACATAGACTGGGCGGAGGGAACCGCGCATTCATCTAAGGCTCACAAGTTCCTAAATGTCTTGCAGGACAATTTTATGGGTCAGATTGTAGACACACCAACTAGAAATAAAGCATTACTGGATCTACTGATTACCAACAATACAGGCCTGATCACGGATGTGGAAATACGGGGCAATTTAGGTAAAAGCGATCACAGGTCAATTGGCTTCAGTATAAATCACACAAATAGGAAACATAAGGGGAATACAAAGAAAATGAATTTCAAAAGAACCAACTTCCCTAAACTATGAGCCTTTGCTAGAAGGCATAAACTGGGATAAAATCTTAGGAACAAAGAACACGGAGGAGAGATGGGTTTGCTTTAAGAGCATTTTAAATAAGGGCATTAGCCAATGCATCCCATTGGGTAATAAATTTAAAAGAGTGATCAAAAGTCCTGGATAGATTAACTCCAATGTAAAAATGCATATAAAAGCAAAGGAGAAGGCCTTCAAAAATACAAGGCTGAGGGATCATCATCAGCATTTAGACTTTATAAAGAATGCAACAAGAAAAGTAAGGGTGCAATAAGGACGGCTAAGATAGAACATGAAAGACACATAGCGGAGGAGAGCAAAAAAAATCCCAAGAAATTCTTTAAGTATGTAAACATTAAAAAAGGGAGGACAGACCATATTTGCCCCATAAAGAATGAGATACCAACAAGTGTCTGGGGAATGCCCAGGAAAAAGCCAAAGTCTACTTACCACCAGCTTGCAGACAACCAAATTGACCTATCTAACAGTAAGCGTTAAAAAAGGGGTTTAGTCCGCACGCATTTGCAAACGCATGCGTGAGCCACAGAGCCACGTCACGGCACCCTTGTATCTGTGGTCCTAACACTAAAGTATTAGTGTCCCCACAGTGGAGGCACATGCGTTTAATGGATAAATGAGAGCAGGTGGCTGGAGGAAAGAATGAGGAAGGACATGTAGTTACAGAGAATGGGGAGATGACAAAGGTATTGAATTTATTCTTCTCAGTCTTCACGAGGGAATCGGGGGGCTTCAGTAATCAAAACTGCAGTGTTTATCCTCATGACACATCACAGGAAGCACCTCCATGGTTAACAGAGGGCAGAATTAAAATTAGACTTGAGAAACTTAACATTAATAAATCACCCAGACCAGATGGCTTGCACTCGAGGGTACTTAGGGAACTCAGTCAAGTAATTGCCAGACCATTGTTCCTAATTTTTACTGACAGTCTACTGACTGGAATGGTACCAGCTGATTGGAGAAAAGCCAATGTAGCACTAATATTTAAAAAGGGCCCAAAATACATCCCTGGTAATTACAGACCAGTTAGCCTAACATCAATAGTATGTAAACTCTTGGAGGAGATGATAAGGGACTATATACAAGATTTTAGTAATCAGAACGGTATCATTAGCAGTAATCGGCATGGATTCATGAAGAATCGTTCTTGCCAAACCCATCTATCACCCTCATTGAGGAGGTGAGTTGCCATCTAGATAAAGGAAGGCCCGTATACGTGGTGTATCTGGATTTTGCAAAAGCATTTGACACAGTTCCCCATAAACTTTTACTGTACAAAATAAGTCTATTAGCATGGACCATAGGGTGAGTACATGGATTGAAAACTAGCTACAAGGGCGAGTTCAGAGGGTGGTGATAAATGGGGAGTTCTCGGAATGGTCAGGGGTGGGTAGTGGGGTCCCCCAGAGTTCTGTGCTGGGACCAATCCTATTTAATTTGTTCAAAAATGACCTGCAGGATGGGGTAAACAGTTCAATCTCTGTATTTGCAGATGATACTAAACTAAGCAGGGCAATAACTTCTCTGCAGTATGTGGAAACCTTGCAAAAAGATTTGAACAAATTAATGGGGTGGGCAACTACATGGCAAATGATATTCAATGTAGAAAAATGTAAAATAATGCATTTGGGTGGCAAAAATATGAATGCAATCTATACACTGGAGGGAGAACCTCTGGGGGGATCTAGGATGGAAAAGGACCTGGGGGCCCTAGTAGATGATAGGCTTGGCAATGGCATGTAATGCCAAGCTGCTGCTAAGAAAGCAAACAGAATATTGGCATGCATTAAAAAGGGCATCAACTCCAGAGATAAAATGATAATTCTCCCACTCTACAATACTCTGGTCCAGCTGCACCTAGAGTATGCTGTCCAGTTCTGGGCACCAGTCCTCAGGAAGGATGTACTGGAAACTATTAGGTAAGCACCTGAACGACCGCAACATACAGGGATATACAATGTAATACTGACATATAATCACACACATGGGTTGGACTTGATGGACGTGTGTCTTTTTTCAACCTCACCTACTATGTAACGACCAATACAACAAATCACCATATAGTTATAATCAGACTTATCCTGGACCCTCTCATGCTGGGGGTTTTCCTTGGGAAATACCAGGCCACAAACGAGGACAAGGACAAAATGAGGCTCCAGAAGGGGGCAGTCTGCTAGGAAAGAGAAAAAGAACATAAACGATAAAGGTACTTTTAACCTTAGCCATGTGACTTTCTCAGATGCTGAAAAGCTCATTTTAGATAAAGGACTTAAATATGTCCCACCAAAGAAACTTAACAAATTTTCTACAATTATAGATGTACAGAAATTTATACGGAAATTGAATATTCAAAGGCACTTTATTATTAATCCCTTAAGACCAGCAACCCAGGAAAGTGTTGGAAATACAGTTCACTCTGGCCTTTCTAACCCTTCCCGTTCAATCTTCTAGGTCCTACCACACCTTCAATCAATGTCTTTCAAGACTAGGTACTAAAGGATTTGGACTCATTGCCTAAAAAAAGAATTTATGATAATTCCAATATCCGAGCTTGGCTTAAACAATTGTGTGAACGTAAAGATCTTGCTATACGCCCGATAAAGGAGGGGGTATAGTTATTTTAGATAAAAAGGGCTATTATATAGAGATGTCTAGAATCCTTAATGATTTAGATACTTATAGGCCACTGCCAAAGGACCCCACCTCTGATTTAAAAAAAACTTTGGTGGCACTTGTCGATATGGGTGTACAAAAGGGAATTCTAGATAAAAAAGAAAAGGAGTTTTTAGTGCCCCTGGCTCCTCATATACCTGTATCATATTATCTTCCTAAAGTCCATAAGGATGCCACACACCCCCCTGGTCGCCCAATCGTCAGCGGAATTGATTCCGTCACATCCCATGTAGGACGTTATAATGATTTTCTTTTACAGACTTTGGTCCCTCTTATCTCAAGGACACCAGGGATACTATCAGTCTTCTGGAACAAGTAGATTACTGTGACGAATATTTGTTAGTCACAGCAGATGTGGCAGCCCTGTACACTTGTATACAACATGAGTTGGGCTCTCTGCTGTAGACCATTATCTAGCCAGGAGCGATATGATCCCTGCAGTCCAACGGGGGTATATTATGGAACTTCTCAAATATGCCACTAAACACAATTACTTCTGGTTTAACAACCAGTTTTTTTTGCAACAAAAGGGAGTGGCTATGGGGGCTAAATTTCCGTTTAGCTAACCTTTTTATAGCCCAATGGGAGGAGGATGTTGTCTATACATGAGATGGTGCTTTGGGCCAGGTACATAGATGACATCCTCCTCCTGTTGAGGGGTGATGTAGACTCTTTACGAGACTTCGTGACGATTTTGAATGACAATGAGAGAGGTATTATATTGAGTAACGAGGCCAGTTTCACATCTATACATTTTTTAGATTTGGAAATATCCATTGTAAACCATCAATTGTTCACTGGGACATTTTTTAAACCCACAGATCAGAATGGATACATTCTGGTCAATAGTTGTCACCATGATTCATGGTTGAAATCAGTCCCACGGAGCCAACTATTGCGCATTAGGTGCAATTGTACGAGCCTATGCGACTTTCACCATCAGGCCTTAACCCTTAAGTCTAGGTTTGTGGAGAAAGGCTACCGCCCTTTGAGGATAGATGAGGAAATTGATAAAGTGTCTTTGTTAGATAGGAGTACATTGATAATGGAACAACCTAAACGAGTACAAGATACAAGATTTAGGTGGTCTTTTGTGCCTGGATTCGCGGTACAACATAAAAAAATTAAAGATATTTTTAATCGTCATTGGAAAGTGCTTAAAAACAATCGAGTGCTTGGTCCCATACTTCAGGATCGTACTGAAGTTTTGTATAGGGTAGCACAGCCTTTGAGTGGACAGATTGCCCCAGATGTTATTGACTAGGGATGAGCCGAACACCCCCCTGTTTGGTTCGCACCAGAACTTGCGAACAGGCAAAAAATTTGTTCGAAAGCGCGAACCCCGTTATAGTCTATGGGACACGAACATGAATAATCAAAAGTGCTAATTTTAAAGGCTTATATGCATGGTATTGTCATAAAAAGTGTTTGGGGACCTGGGTCCTGCCCCAGGGGACATGGATCAATGCAAAAAAAAGTTTTGAAAACAGCCGTTTTTTCGGGAGCAGTGATTTTAATAATGCTTAAAGTGAAACAATAAAAGTGTAATATTCCTTTCAATTTCGTACCTGGGGGGTGTCTATAGTATACCTGTAAAGGGGCGCATGTTTCCCATGTTTAGAACAGTCTGACAGCAAAATGACATTTCAAAGGGAAAAAAAGTAATTTAAAACTTTTTGCGGCTATTAATGAATTGCCGGTCTGACAATACACATAAAAGTTCATTGATAAAAACAGCATGGGAATTCCCCACAGGGGAACCCTGAACCAAAATAAAAAAAAAAAAAATGGCGTGGGGTCCCCCTCAAAATCTATACCAGACCCTTCAGGTCTGGTATGGATTTTAAGGGGAACCCCATACCAAAATTAAAAAAAAAATGGATTGGGGTCCTCCCAAAAATCCATACCAGACCCTTATCTGAGCACGCAACCTGGCAGACCGCAGGAAAAGAGGGGGGGACGAGAGAGCGCCCCTCCTCCTGAACCGTACCAGGCCACATGCCCTCAACATTGGGAGGGTGCTTTGGGGTTGCCCCCCAAAACACCTTGTCCCCATGTTGATGGGGACAAGGGCCTCATCCCCACAACCCTTGCCCGGTGGTGGTCTGCGGGCAGGGGGCTTATCAGAATCTGGAAGCCCCCTTTAACAAGGGGACCCCTAGATTCTGGCCCTCCCCCTGTGTGAAATGGTAAGGGGGTACAAAAGTACCCCCTACCATTTCACAAAAAACTGTCAAAAATGTTAAAAATGACGAGACAGTTTTTGACAATTCCTTTATTTAAATGCTTCTTCTTTCTTCTAACTTCCTTCGGTTTCTTCCTCCATCTTCTTCTTCTTCTGGTTCTTCTGGTTCTTCCTCCAGTGTTCTCATCCAGCATCTTCCTCCACGGCGTCTTCTTCCCTTCTTCTCCTCGGGCCGCTCCGCATCCATGATGGCATGGTGGGAGGCTAACGCTGTGTGACGCTTCTCCTCTTCTGACGGTTCTTAAATAACGGGGGGGCAAGGCCACCCGGTGACCCCGCCCACCTCTGACGCACGGGGATTTGACAGGGACTTCCCTGTAACATTCCCCATGATGTCAGAGGGGGCGGGGTCACCCATTACATAACCCGCCCCCTTCTGACATCACGGGGAATGCCACAGGGAAGTCCCCGTGCGTCAGAGGGGGGCGGGGTCACCGGGTGGCTCCGCCCCCCCGTTATTTAAGAACTGTCACAAGAGGAGAAGCATCACACAGCATGGATGCGGAGCGGCCCAAGGAGAAGAAGACGCCACAGAGGAAGATGCTGGACGAGAACACCGGAGGAAGAACCAGAAGAAGAAGAAGATGGAGGAAGAAACCGAAGGAAGATAGAAGATAGAAGAAGCATTTAAATAAAGGAATTGTCAAAAACTGTCTCTTGTCATTTTTAACATTTTTGACAGTTTTTTTGTGAAATGGTAGGGGTAAGTACCCCCTTAGCATTTCACACAGGGGGAGGGCCGGGATCTGGGGGTCCCCTTGTTAAAGGGGGCTTCCAGATTCCGATAACCCCCCCGCTCGCAGACCCCCACAACCACCGGGTAAGGGTTGTGGGGATGAGGTCCTTGTCCCCATCAACATGGGGACAAGGTGTTTTGGGGGGCTACCCCAAAGCACCCTCCCAATGTTGAGGGCATGTGGCCTGGTACGGTTCAGGAGGGGGGGCACTCTCTCGTCCCCCTCTTTTCCTGCGGCCTGCCAGGTTGCGTGCTTGGATAAGGGTCTGGTATGGATTTTTGGGGGGACCGCACGCCATTTTTTAAAAAATTTTGGCGCTGGGTTCCCCTTAAAATCCATACCAGATATAGATTTTGAGGGGGACCCCACGCCATTTTTAAAAAAAAATTTGGCCGGGGTTCCCCTTAATATCCATACCAGACCTGAAGGGCCTGGTATGGAATTCAGGGGGACCCCTACGTCATTTTTTTTTTTTTCAATTTTGGTTCGGGGTTCCCCTGTGGGGAATTCCCATGCTGTTTTTATCAATTAACTTTTATGTGTATTGTCGGACCGGCAATTCATTAATAGCCGCGAGTAGTTTTAAATTACTTTTTTTCCTTTGAAATGTCATTTTGCTGTTCTAAACACGGGAAACATGCGCCCCTTTACAGGCATAGTATAGACACCCCCCAGGTACGAAATTTAAAGGAATATTACACTTTTATTGTTTCACTTTAAGCATTATTAAAATCACTGCTCCAGAAAAAACTGCCTTTTTTTAACTTTTTTTGCATTGATCCATGTCCCCTGGGGCAGGACCCAGGTCCCCAAACACTTTTTATGACAATACCATGCATATAAGCCTTTAAAATTAGCACTTTTGATTTCTCCCATAGACTTTTAAAGGGTGCTCTGCGGCTTTCGAATTTGCCGCGAACACCCCAAATTGTTCACTGTTCGGTGAACTGGCGAACAGCCGATGTTCGAGTCGAACATGAGTTCGACTCGAATTCTAAGCTCATCCCTATTATTGACCCTCCGATAAGAGCTTCATTCTTTCACCATCTTAAAGGGTATTACCCCTGCCGTAAATGCAATGTGTGTATACACAATGCATGTGGCAGAAGGAAATCTGAGTCTTTTATGTCCACTACTACCTCTATAACATATAGACATGTGCACACTGAAATATTTTGTTTCAGAATTTCGTTTTCGTCCGAAAAATTAATTAATTTAGTTACTCCTGAAATTCGTTTTTATTTATTTCGTTTTTCGTTAAAAATTGCATTCCTCCGAAAATCCAAATTAAGGTTGAATCTGTCATTGAAGGCTTATGGTTTCTGTCGAATGTTCAAAGAAGATTCGATGGAGCAGCTAAACTGTACGACGCCGTATAGTTTACCTGCTCCGTCGAATCTTCTTAGAACTTTCAACAGACACCATAAGCCAAAGTACGTGTGTACTTAGTTCTAGCTATTTTACTACTCCTCTTCTTTGGTTACAATCAGCCAATAACATTCATCATCATCATTATTTTTTTTTTTTTATCTTTTCTCCTCTACATCAAATCTTTTCTCTCTATATAGAATAATCTTGGACTAATAGAGTTAAGGTTAGGCACATTCGACCACAGGTTTGATGGACACAGATTGTTATTGTCATCATCATGTCGAATCTCCTATCTATATCGAACTGTTGTAGCAACGAAAACTAAAATAAAGCATTTGTTTATGTCAGATCTTTCGTTTTTCGGATTCTGCACTTTCGTTATCGTTTGTTAAAACGATAACGAAAATACCTGAAATTCGGACGAAAATGCATTCGGACGAAAACGAATGCACATGTCTAATAACATATGAGATGAAACACTTTACCACCTGTGCTACTCGATACATTGTTTATCTAATAACTTGCCCATGTACAAAACAATATGTTGGACGAACCATCAGGAACTTTTTCGGTGAGGGTAAAAAAACATATTGCCAGCATTAAAAAAGGTTGTACTAATCATAATGTACCTAGACACTATCTTCACTATCACAATAAGAATCCATTGGGTACCACATACCAGACTATAGATAATTTTGTCCCTCACTGGAGAGGTGAGCCTTATGTACAGGGAATATCACGTCTGGAAACATTCTGGATTTACCAGCTTAAATCATATTCGCCCTTTGGAATGAATATTGATTAGGACATCAACGCTTTCATTAAAAAGGCATAGAGTTCAGATAGTGTTGATAGTCTTGGATGATCCACTACCCTCTTTTCTAATTTTTCGAATTTATGTGCCTTCATGATTATTATGTTTTCTTAATTATATCTATGCATGTTACTATTGTGATTTGATGTACATTGTATTGGTCGTACTACAATTGTGACCCCTTGTTGTAGTATAGGGTCACCGATTAGTTTTCAGTGTTATACATTATTATATTGTGTTATTCATCGTTCTATAGAGTCAGCGATGCCTTGTATACCTACATTGTTTTTATTATAGTGTGGTGTGCCGCTCAGTTGTATCTGTGTGATCTGTCACCTGATCCGTCTTTGTGTTTTGACACATATGGGTGTGGTTTGGACGCAGTGTAGTACGATGCATGTCGCGCTGTGCCTAGCTGTACATCCTCCAACGTATTGGATGCCATATGATCACAGCCACAATGAGGCTGGATGTTTGCTCCCAGGCTGTGATGACGATGCGCGTCAGCGACTCAGTTATCACATGACTCTTACTCCACTTGTCCCTGATTGGATAGCGGTGCCGTGGTGGGAGATACACGCTAGATACCGTGATGACTTGTCTTTAATGTTACGCTCTCGCGATTGGTGTGCCAGAACGAGGTGATACACGCATGCTTGACCTCATGATGACGGGATTCTGACGTTGCTTCCCCACCATTGGTGTGTCAGGGTGAGGTGATGCACACATGCTGTCTTCTGAGGTAGTTTTGCATCCAGCTTCCACTTATTGTTTAATTATCTTTTTATTATATGTAGGGCAGTGTGGGCGAGCAGACCTATACCCCAGTAGAAGTCCCATAGGATGAAACACTTCGGTTCTCTGTCTGCTGAGCTATGCACATTGCGCCAAATTTTATGAATTTCTTTGTGATCACATTTTTAAAGCACACATCTTAAATGATAAAAAAGGGAGAGAGCACAATACATAAAAGCATATATGAAAATATATGAATGAATTAATACAAATTCCATAGTGCATATAACAGAAATGTCATTCCAATTAAAAATCCTTCAAAATGTGAATGAAAATATATAAAAAATTATATTAAACCACATTAAACCATAACCAAATAATAGTCCATGTGTTAGTCTCTGAGTAACCGAATTTCCAAAGAAACAAAAAAATCTTCAATTAGTAGGGTGTTCCAACATTCTGATATAAGGTATGATATCACAAACTGCTTACCAGATTCAGAGGATCTCACTTAATAGAGATCAAGAGCGCTTGTGCATCAGCCTGCCAGCAAAAAAGCAATCGACTTGTGGACTTCTCACAAAGAAGGAATATTCCACCAGCTGCAAACGGACCATCAGAAGGAAAGCTCACTCCAGGGATCGCTCTAAATTTGGAGGTATCTGAAAAGTCTCATTTAATGGAGAACAGAGGAAGGCTTCATGGTGTAGTAGGGTTCCAAAGAAAGTTTATTATCCAGCGGATAACAAAAGATTTACATCCATAAAAGCACAATGAGAAACAGACAAATTGAAACAACCATGGCTCAGGCCAGCTGGCTGTTCAGTGTGATGATGTTACAGGTTATGCTCTACCCGACGGGTTTTCCCATAGAAGGCATCAACTGGGAACATAGATCATACCTGAACGTCAACACACCACGCCTAAATACCTGCAAGACAAGATAGACACCGGAAGTAACTAATAATAGCTCTTCCGGCCAGTGTCACCTATTTGGTCACATTCAAATTGACTTAAAAAAATATAAAAATACATAGTTTAATTCATAAAAAATGTATTATTGTATTAAAACATATTAGAAAGTCCCAAAAAGGTACGTAGCAAAAGAAAAAATATTTTAAAAATATATAAAAAAGAAATATATATAGTCAGGTCAGAATACATGACACTAGACACTATTTGGACACTTCGGACTGTCTCATCCGCGGTCCACTAAATTATAAAAAAATTTATAAAAACATATATAAAAATATATATATTTCCCTAACCAACAAATTCGGGACAAACAAATTCTGAATATAAAAATTTATTCAAAGGGACATTATAAATTCGGCATTATTGAATCAATATTTAAAAGAAATTATTATAATAATCAATATTTAAAAAGAAAGAAAAGCACAGAAAGAATAAAAATGTATCTAATATCTGGGATTTAACTATTATCAATGAAGCAATTAATATCCCACTCAATGTTAAGGCCCAGAAGACTATAACATTGGAGGTCATATATCCATCTCGTCTCAAGACGAGAGATATGCCTTTTTAGGTTATCTTAATAGATGTTTGTACCTTTTTATTAATAAATCTGTACATTGTTTCGATCTATGCCATGTGGAAGCCTTCTGGAGAGAAATCATTAAGGATACTACACAAGATCAGGAGATTGTGGTTGCTTTCCGGCCTTTGGTTTGTGTTGCTCATCCCACTGCTGAGATCGTGTACCTGCACCTCTTCCTAATTGGAAATCGTGACCTTGGACTTGGGTGTCCATACATGCTTGTTTGACTCAACGCCGCTAGCATTTGTGTCTATGCCCTATGGTAAGAGTACCTACCTCTCTCCCCGGTGGAAGCACAGTCCTGGGTGTTTTAAAAGTACGGGAACGTCACCACCCATGCCTTTGGGATTTATCTGACACTCATGTGGAAGAGTATACTATGACATTCATCATTTGATGGACTTTGTACTGTGATATTGTGCATTTAGTTGGCATTTAATTATTCACAAATAATTCACTGATATATTGTTTATATATATATATATATTCCTTGTTTTTTTAAACTTGGTTGGTACTTACTCACTTGATCCATAAGATGTTCTGATCCTAAGGTACTGACCTTATGGTAGCTCATACTAGTACTGAATCTATTGATTAGTGCAGTTTACATTTTGCACAATTGATCGTTGTGTGTGTTCACTTATTACCCAGTTTATTTCTGGAAATGATATGTAATTACAGCGCTGCACTTCCTTATACAAAGAACAAAATTAGTCTTTCAATTAAAACCTACAAAAGCTTGAAGTGGTCTAGGCAAAACCATTTTCATGAGAAATAATTTTGTTACACCTCTAAAAAGATATTCTAGGGTTTTTAATATTTTTATGGAAGCTAAATTAACTGTCGTGTACCAAATGGGCATGTAATCTATTATTGCATAATGCAATGCCCACCTGGTGATAAAAAGTTTGTGGAAGCTGACCTGCTAAATATACGCATTGTCCTTATGCATGTGCAGGAAATTAGATAACATGCTTCACTTCCATGAACAAGACATATAGCTATTTCAGGACTAAGTCTGCGGAAACTCTTAATGGATTATAGCAAGGGAGGATTTCACCAATTCACTATTTTTAGATCTATTTTCCACTCAAGTCTGGAAAAATATATTATGTTGTACAAGGAATATGACATTTTTAATTCCCTGGAGAATACTTAATATGTGGGATGAAACAGAAGCACATAGCTATATTGCTTTTGAGATAAAGAAAGGAGCATAGATAGATGGATAGAGAGATAGATAGATTCAGTGCCTGCAGCAAATTCCTTCTGTCCCCACATTCCTTGTAAAATTTTATAGGGGCAGCAGAATAAAAGTGTTAGTTGTTCCTGTGAATGTGAAATGACTCACAGTGTTGGAATGGTGAACCGAAAGGCTTAGGAGAGAAGCTATTTTTTTTCTTCTCTCCTCTATCTCCCCCTCTTCCTTCCTCTCCTGGCTTTCTCCACCCTTTTCCTCTCCTTTTCACCCCCCCTTTTCCCCTTAATTGTTTACATAACCTTCGACCCAAACTACTGTAACTCTCATATGCTCCTCAATTCACACAATAGGATACACTGTCTTCAATGCCCGACCTGGAACAAACCCTTATGCCACCTCCTCTCCTTGGTCAAATGACTGACACTGTGGGGGAGGGGGGAGAGGGGGAGGGAAAAATGAAAAAGCGATCCTCTACCTTGCTAACGTCATAACTTGACTGTTCCTGGTTATTATATTCCATTTTGTAACTATAAGATGTGTCCTATATTTGTACACTTATATCCTACTTGTTCAATGTTTCATCGGGCATATGTTGTGATTTATAAACACGCCCTTCCTTATTTCGAATAAAAAACTTTTTATGGAAAAAAAAGAAAAGAAAAACTGCCAAAATGTGAAGCCAATAAATGGAGAAAGGCAGCAGGAGAAGAATTAAAGTCACTTCAAGAAAAAAAAACCTGAACACTCACAGAGCTCCCTTCTAACCGCAAAACTATAGGAAGTTAGTGGATTTTCAAAGTAAAGTCAGACGGAGAAGGGATTATCTACAAATACAAAGCCAGACTAGTTGCCAAGGGTTACCAGAAATTTGGTGAAGATTACGATGAAACATTCACTCCCGTCGTAAAACACTCCACCATCAGAGTGCTTCTTAGCATTGCAGCCGGGAAGGGCATGCAAGTGAAACACCTAGATGTTAAAACTGCTTTCCTATATGGCAGTGGTTCTCAACTCCTGTCCTCGGGACCCACTAACAGGCCAGATTTTACGTATTACCTTGGGGAGATGCAGACTAGAATACTGCAATCACTAAGCAGCAAATGATATCACCTGTGATCCAGCCTGTGATACCAGCCGCTCTGCTCTACACCTGTGTTAGCGGGTCCAGGGAAATCGGATACAATGTGTGTTAACAAGTGTCTTTACCTGCTTATTACTTTATACCTTCTGGTAAGAGTTTTGTTCAGAGGGGGATGTGAGTATTCCCTGGCTCTTCACTTGTGGTGGTGTCAGTGACAGTTTACCATCTTCTACTCATAGAAATTAATTCTACTCTGGATTACCCTGTAGTCTTTTTTACCATTCAAATTATGGACTTTTCCACTTATGCACTTTGTTGATCTTTTATGTATCGCACAATCGTATGTGTTTTATTATATATAGGGATATATTGATTACACCATTCAGGTGTTTTTAAGCACTGCCTACATTTGTGTGTGTTTTAATGTGATTTATTTCAGTTATCTTGCGAACCTGGCCTGTTAGTGGGTCCTGAGGACAGGAGTTGAGAACCACTGCTATATGGAGACATTAAGGAAGATCTCTACATGGAGCAACCACCAGGGTTTAAGCAAGGAGACAACCTTGTGTGTAAACTTCAGAAGAGCATCTACGGTCTTAAGCAATCTACAAGGATGTGAAATGAGAAAGTGAATGAAGTACTTACCAGAGAGGGATTCTCAAGAAGTAAAGAAGACAGATGTACAGTGGGGACGGAAAGTATTCAGACCCCCTTAAATTTTTCACTCTTTGTTATATTGCAGCCATTTGCTAAAATCATTTAAGTTCATTTTTTTCCCTCATTAACCAGTTGCCGACCGCCTCACGACGATATACATCGGCAGAATGGCACGGGCAGGCAGAATCACGTACCTGTACGTGATCTGCCTCCCACGGGCGGGGGTCCGATCGCCCGAGGCGGTCGGCATTTCTCCCCCGGCGATCGGAGGCCATCCATTCGTGGCTCCCCTCTCCCGATCACTCCTGGCCAATAGAATCATTCCTCTGCTGCTGTATAGTAAACAACAGCAGAGGAAGTGATATCATCTCTCCTCGGCTCGGTATTTTTCGTTCCGGCGCCGAGGAGAGAAGACATCCGAGTGAGTGCACAACACACACACACACAGTAGAACATTCCAGGCACACATTACACCCCCCTTTACCCCCCAATCACCCCCTAATCACCCCTCCCCCCGTCACACTGACACCAAGCAGTTTTTTTTTTTTTTTTCCTGATTACTGCATTGGTGTCAGTTTGTGACAGTTAGTGTGGTAGGGCAGTTAGTGTTAGCCCCCTTTAGGTCTAGGGTACCCCCCTAACCTCCCCCTAATAAAGTTTTAACCCCTTGATCACCCCCGTCACCAGTGTCACTAAGCGATCATTTTTCTGATCGCTGTATTAGTGTCACTGGTGACGCTAGTTAGGGAGGTAAATATATACGTTCGCTGTCAGCGTTTTATGGACCCCCATATACTACCTAATAAAGGTTTTAACCCCTTGATTGCCCCGTATAACTGTTACAGGTGACGCTGGTTAGTTAGTTTATTTTTATAGTGTCAGGGCACCTGACATTTATTACCGAATAAAGGTTTGGCCCCCTGATCGCCCAGCGGTGATATGTGTCGCCCCAGGCAGCGTCAGGTTAGCGCCAGTACCGGTAACACCCACGCACGCAGCATACACCTCCCTTCAGAGGCGGCTCTAGGCTTTGTGAGGCCTTAGGCAAAACTTCGACATGAGGCCCCACTGATGCCCTTGAACTATGCAGCAGGCCTTCCCAGATTGAGATGCTCGTGCGGTGGATGGGAAAAGTGACGTGCGCAGACGCAACATCACTCCTCATTGGCTGGTAGGCAGAACATCAGGAGTTTTAGGTTACGCGAGAAGTGAGTGTAACAGGGCTTTTAACGTTGCCTGCATACAGCGGCATTAAGATGTCCTGTCATCTCTAAAATAAAGGGCTGCAGATCAGATGTTCGGTACGCTTAAGTGAGACAGGGCTCTTAATGATGCCTGAGCACAGCAGTGTTAAGGTCCCCTGTCAATCAAAACTTGGGTAATGTGTGTTGCACTACCCCTGAAGGAGCCGCTTGGTAATTTTGGGTTCCCTGTTCTGCGCCTCAACTCCAAGAACACCTTCAGCCCCTCTGACACACCTGGTTGATTGAATCACTACAGACACACATAGCGTATAGTACCTTTCACCTTACTGTAGGATATAGGCAATAAACAATTACACACGTGTTTAGTGGTAGACACTATTTGTCTAGAATTAGGAACTTGCATAAATGATAAAAAATGCAGTTCACAAAGCAGAGTAGAACTACCCTCAGGTAATAAAGGTAAACAAATATATCTATAAAAGCAGCTCTATATCAATAGCAAAAAAATCAATACGAGAAAAGGTAAATCAATATTTAGCAACACAACTGTAATCTAAACGTGTTTAAAGGAATAGCAGTTTCCTAATTGTTTTTGAGTGCACTCGAAAAAATGAGAGAAGGTGGAGTCCCCCTTTAAATGGCAACAACAAACTGTGCAGGGCCAGTTCAAGGATTTGTGTTTACTTATCCCTGGTCCAAGAAGTGATGTCATACAGGGGAGAGCTGGCAGCTTGTCCAGTCAAGTGGCCCATTGAACCGCCAAATCAGCTCATCCAAGCCCACCTGGTTTTTCAATGCAGCCTCACCAGTGCCGCCTCATCAGTGCCCATCAATGCAGCCTCATCAGTGCCCATCAATGTAGACTCACCAGAGTTGTAGTTTCCTCTGCCCTGCTTGGGAGCTTGAGCGCGGACTACAACTCCCGGAATGCAACAGCAGCCGGCTGGGCCGCCGTCCCAATTTCCTACAGAAGAAAAAAAAAAGGCAGCGGGCAGCAGCTGCCAGCTGTTTTCAACATAGATTAGAGTGGCCTAGGGGGCACTCTGCCCCCCCGGCCCAGCCTGCCCCTGACGTCATACATGACACTTCCCAGTCTGTGTACAGGAGGGTGGCTAAGTGGATGAAGGTCTGCTGAGCTACGGCCGCCCTTCCCAGTGCCACCCATCATGACAGCACTGGGCCCGCAGGTGAGACAGTGGTGCCCGGTAAACATGGTGAAGGGGGTTGCACATTGTTTCAGTGGTGGAAGTGATAGGCGGCTTCCCAGCCACTTGTAACACTTCCAGATGAAAGGTGACAGTCAGCTTTACTATAGTACACACAATTCGAGCTGCTATAGGGGCTGGTGATTAGGATTTTACTGCCCCCCTATCCTGATGCCCTGAGGTGGCTGTTTAAGCCACCATATGGTAGTGCTGGCCATAGCCCTGGGGCCACTACAGTTATAGGGCAATCTTTAGGCTCGGTTCACACCAGTGTGCTGTGCAACCTCACATGTGATTCGCACCACACTGCAGTGCTAATAACATGTGAAGTCTGTGCTATGCGATTTCTGCCATACAGATAGTATTGCTGAATTTGCATCGCATTTGGACCAAGGTCATGCAGGACCTTTTTTTGGTCCACACCAGAATCGGATCGCATGGGTGTTCTACTGCAAAAATTGTCAGAAAGGGCTTTGTCTTCAAGTGGTTAGAAGAGTGGGTAATGTGTGACATAAGCTTCTAAATGTTGTGCATAAAATGCCAGGACAGTTCAAACCCCCCCAAATGACCCCATTTTGGAAAGTAGACACCCCAAGCTATTTGCTGAGAGGCATGTCGAGTCCATGGAATATTTTATATTGTGACACAAGTTGCGGGAAAAAGACAATTTTTTTTTTTTTTTGCACAAAGTTGTCACTAAATGATATATTGCTCAAACATGCCATGGGAATATGTGAAATTACACCCCAAAATACATGCTGTTGCCTCTCCTGAGTACGGGGATACCACATGTGTGAGACTTTTTGGGAGCCTAGCCGCGTACGGGACCCCGAAAACCAATCACCGCCTTCAGGCTTTCTAAGGGCGTAAATTTTTGATTTCACTCTTCACTGCCTATCACAGTTTCGGAGGCCATGGAATGTCCAGGTGGCACAAACGCCCCCCAAATGACCCTATTTTGGAAAGTAGACAACCCAAGCTATTTGCTGAGAGGTATAGTGAGTATTTTGCAGACCTCACTTTTTGTCACAAAGTTTTGAAAATTGAAAAAAAGAAAAAAAAAATGTTTTTTTCTTGTCTTTCTTCATTTTCAAAAACAAATGAGAGCTGCAAAATACTCACCATGCCTCTCAGCAAATAGCTTGGGGTGTCTACTTTCCAAAATGGGGTCATTTGGGGGGGGTTGTACCACCTGGGCATTCCATGGCCTCCGAAACTGTGATAGGCAGTGAAGAGTGAAATCACAAATTGACGCCCTTAGAAATCCTGAAGGCAGTGATTGGTTTTCGGGGCCCCGTACGCGGCTAGGCTCCCAAAAAGTCCCACACATGTGGTATCCCCATACTCAGGAGAAGCAGCTAAATGTATTTTGGGGTGCAATTCCACATATCCCCATGGCCTGTGTGAGCAATATATCATTTAGTGACAACTTTGTGCAAAAAAAAAAAAAAAATTTGTCACTTTCCCGCAACTTGTGTCAAAATATAAAATATTCCATGGACTCAACATTCCTCTCAGCAAATAGCTTGGGGTGTCTACTTTCCAAAATTGTGTCATTTGGGGGGGTTGTGCCATCTGGGCATTTTATGGCCTTCAAAACTGTGATAGGTAGTGAAGAGTGAAATCAAAAATTTACGCCCTTAGAAATCCTGAAGGCAGTGATTGATTTTCGGGCCCCATACGCGTCCCACACATGTGGTATCTCCGTACTCAGGAGAAGCAGCTGAATGTATTTTGGGGTGCAATTCCACATATGCCCATGACCTGTGTGAGCAATATATCATTTAGTGACAACTTTTTGTAAATTTTTTTTTTTTTTTGTCATTCAATCACTTGGGACAAAAAAAATTAATATTCAATGGGCTCAACATGCCTCTCAGCAATTTCCTTGGGGTGTCTACTTTCCAAAATGGGGTCATTTGGGGGGGGGGGGTTTGTACTGCCCTGCCATTTTAGCACCTCAAGGCAGTCATAAACTAAAAGCTGTGTAAATTCCAGAAAATGTACCCTAGTTTGTAGACGCTATAACTTTTGCGCAAACCAATAATTATAAGCTTATTGACATTTTTTTTTTACCAAAGACATGTGGTCGAATACATTTTGGCCTAAATGTATGACTAAAAATGAGTTTATTGGATTTTTTTATAACAAAAAGTAGAAAATATCATTTTTTTTCAAAATTTTCGGTCTTTTTCCGTTTATAGCGCAAAAAATAAAAACCGCAGAGGTGATCAAATACCATCAAAAGAAAGCTCTATTTGTGGGAAGAAAAGGACATGAATTTTGTTTGGGTATAGCATTGCATGACCGCGCAATTAGCAGTTAAAGCGACACAGTGCCAAATTGTAAAAAGTGCTCTGGTCAGGAAGGGGCTAAATCCTTCCGGGGCTGAAGTGGTTAATGTACACACAGCACCCCATATTGACAGAAAAACACAGAATTGTTGACATTTTTGCAAATTTATTAAAAAAGAAAAACTGAAATATCACATGTTACATAGTTGCATAGTTACATAGTAGGTGAGGTTGAAAAAAGACACAAGTCCATCGAGTCCATCCTATGTGTGATTTATGTGTCAGTATTACATTGTATATCCCTGTATGTTGTGGTCATTCAGGTGCTTATCTAATAGCTTCTTGAAGCTATCGATGCTCCCCGCTGAGACCACCGCCTGTGGAAGGGAATTCCACATCCTTGCCGCTCTTACAGTAAAGAACCCTCTACGTAGTTTAAGGTTAAACCTCTTTTCTTCTAATTTTAATGAGTGGCTATGAGTCTTGTTAAACTCTCTTCTGTGAAGTTTTATTTCTATTGTAGGGTCACCAGTACAGTTTTTGTATATTGAAATCCTATCCCCTCTCAAGCTTCTCTTCTCCAGAGAGAATAAGTTCAGTTCTCACAACCTATCCTCATAACTAAGATCCTCCAGACCCTTTATTAGCTTTGTTGCCCTTCTATGTACTCGCTCCATTTCCAGTACATCCTTCCTGAGGACTGGTGCCCAGAACTGGACAGCATACTCTAGGTGCGGCCGGACCAGAGTCTTGTAGAGTGGGAGAATTATCGTTTTATCTCTGGAGTTGATCCCCTTTTTAATACATGCCAATATTCTGTTTGCTTTGTTAGCAGCAGCTTGGCATTGCATGCCATTGCTGAGCCTTTCATCTACTAGAACCCCCAGGTCCTTTTCCATCCTAGATTCCCCCAGAGGGTTCTCCCCCCAGTGTATAGATTGCATTCATTTTTTTGCCATCCAAATGCATTATTTTACATTTTTCTACATTGAACCTCATTTGCCATGCAGTTGCCCACCCCATTAATTTGTTGAGATCTTCTTGCAAGGTTTCCACATCCTGCGGAGAAGTTATTGCCCTGCTTAGCTTAGTATTGTCTGCAAATACAGAGATTGAACTGTTTATCCCATCCTCCAGGTTGTTTATGAACAAATTAAATACGATTGGTCCCAGCACAGAACCCTGGGGAACCCCACTACCCACCCCTGACCATTCTGAGTACTCCCTATTTATCACCACCCTCTGAACTCGCCCTTGTAGCCAGTTTTCAATCCATGTACTCACCCTATGGTCCATACCAACGGACCTTAATTTGTACAGTAAACGTTTATGGGGAACTGTGTCAAATGCATTTGCAAAATCCAGATACACCACGTCTACGGGCCTTCCTTTATCTAGATGGCAACTCACCTCCTCATAGAAGGTTAGTAGATTTGTTTGGCAAGAACGATTCTTCATGAATCCATGCTGATTACTGCTAATGATACCGTTCTCATTACTAAAATCTTGTATATAGTCACTTATCATCCCCTCCAAGAGTTTACATACTATTGATGTTAGGCTGACTGGTCTGTAATTCCTAGGGATGTATTTTGGGCCCTTTTTAAATATTGGTGTTACATTGGCTTTTTTCCAATCAGCTGGTACCATTCCAGTCAGTAGACTGTCAGTAAAAATTAGGAACAACGGTCTGGCAATCACTTGGCTGAGTTCCCTAAGTACCCTCGGATGCAAGCCATCTGGTCCGGGTGATTTATTAATGTTAAGTTTCTCAAGTCTAATTTTAATTCTGTCCTCTGTTAACCATGGAGGTGCTTCCTGTGTTATGTCATGAGGATAAACACTGCCGTTTTGGTTACTGAAGCCCCTCGATTCACTCGTGAAGACTAAGGAGAAGAATAAATTCAATACCATCGCCATCTCCCTATCCTTTGTAACCAGATGTCCTTCCTCATTCTTTATGGGGCCAATATGGTCTGTCCTCCCTTCTTTACTGTTTACATACTTAAAGAATTTCTTGGGATTTTTTTTGCTCTCCCTGGCTATGTGTCTTTCATGTTCTATCTTAGCCGTCCTAATTGCACCCTTACATTTCTTGTTGCATTCTTTATAAAGACTGAATGCTCAGGATGATCCCTCAACCTTTGCTTTTATATGCATTTTTACATTGGAGTTAAGCCATCCAGGACTTATGTTCGCTCTTTTAAATTTATTACCCAATGAGATAATGCCCTTATTTAATATGCTCTTAAAGCAAACCCATCTCTCCTCCATATTCTTTGTTCCTAATATTTTATCCCAATTTATGCCTTTTAGCAAGGTTTGTAGTTTAGGGAAGTTGGCTCTTTCGAAATTCAGTGTCTTTGTATTCCCTTTATGTTTCCTATTTGTGTGATTTATACTGAAACTAATTGACCTGTGATCGCTGTTACCTAAATTGCCCCGTATTTCCACATCCGTTATCAGGTCTGTATTGTTGGTAATCAGTAGATCCAGTAATGTTTTATTTCTAGTTGGTGCGTCTACCATCTGACCCATAAAATTTTCCTGCAAGACATTGAGGACCTGGCGAGCCTTAAATGAATGCGCGGTTCCCTCTGCCCAGTCTATGTCTGGATAATTAAAATCCCCCATTATGATAACACTTCCCATCCTTGCTGCTAATCCAAATTGTGATAGGAGATCTATGTCCACTTCCTCCCTCAGGTTAGGGGGCCTATAGCATACTCCCAGTATTATTTCCCCCTTAGCTTCATCCCTTTGGAGCTCTACCCATAAGGATTCCACCTCCTCCCTAGCTCCCTCAGTGATGTCATCTCTCACATTCACTTGTACATTATTCTTGATATATAGGCATACCCCTCCCCCTTTTTTACCCTTTCTATCCTTGTGGTAAAGGGTATACCCTTGAATGTTTGCCAGCCATTCATTAGAGCTGTTGAACCAGGTCTCTGAAATTCCCTCAAAGTCCAAATCCTCCTCGTACAACAGTATCTCTAGTTCACCCATCTTGTCTGCCATGCTCCTGGCATTGGTGAACATGCCACATAGTTTAGACCAGTCGCATATTGTCCTCGTATTGAGTGTTTCGAGATTGCAACTAGGACTTGCTACTATACTTACCTTGTGTTTTTTTGCTTTGGTCAACCTACCACTAATGCCCCCAATACTACCCTCTGGAATATCTTCCGCGCTGACTATCTCTACCTCTGGACCCTCCCCCCCATCACCTAGTTTAAAAACCCCTGTAACTTTTTGGCCATCTTCATTCCCAGCAGATCTGCACCCTCCTCATTTAGGTGCAGTCCGTCCCTTCTATAGTACCGGTTATCGACTGAGAAGTCGGCCCAGTCCTCCAGGAACCCAAACCCAGTCCTCCAGGAACCCAAACCACCAGCTCTTCAGCCACTTGTTTACTTCCCTAATCTCCCTCTGCCTTTCTGGTGTGGCTCGATGAACCGGTAGTATTCCTGAGAATACTACCTTGGAGGTCCTTTTCCTCAATTTAGCTCCTAAGTCCCTAAACTCGTTCTTTAGGACACTCCATCTGCCTCTGACTTTGTCATTGGTGCCAACGTGCACCATGACAGCTGGGTCTTCCCCAGCCCCTCCCAGTAATCTGTCCACAAGATCCGTGATGTGCCGAATCCGAGCGCCCGGTAGACAACATACTGTTCGGCACTTCAGGTCTTGGTTACAGATTGTCCTCTCTGTCCTTCTAAGAATTGAGTCCCCTACCACCAGAATCTGTCTTTCCTTTCCCTTCGCTGCCCCCCCACTCTCACTGGAGGAGTTCTTCCGCCGGCAGCTAGGAGAGTCCCTCAGCTCCAGCAGTGCTGGTCCCTGACTGGTTTCACCAATGTCACTCAATGGAGCGTACTTATTGGGATGCTCCAGTCCTGGATCGGCTTCCCTGGCACTTCCCCCTCTACCCTTCCTGACTGTCACCCATCTACTCTTTGCTAGTGCCTGCACCTCTTTGTCTCCACCCGCCCCTGTGCTGGCCCCTGCTGGCACCTGCCATGTACGTTCCTGGCTCTCCTTTAGTATGGAGGGACTTCTCAGTGCTGACAGTTGCTTCCCCAGATTCAGACACTGAGCATGGCAAACAGCAGTGATAAGAGGAAACAAGACATTCCTTTGCCATGCTCAGTACTACACAAACAGCAGTGATAAGAGGAGGCAGTGCGGCCTGGTGAAACCACTGCCCAACTACTGATTCTTCTGGTGACCATTCCTGCTGATGCTGAGGAGTCCAGTGCTTGCCAGTGAGATCCCAGGCTGGGGTTGCAGCCACTCGCCCAGTGTGGTCCCCTGTAATAAGGGACCACCGGTAAGCGGCAGCATTTTTCAGTGGTGGAGGATATATTTTTTCACTTGTCACTTTAGTGTGGAACTTCACAACACATCACCTTTGGATTTACATCAATATTGGATTTCTTATGGTTTATTTTTTGCAATATGGATTCATTTCTTCCATATATGGATTTTTTTTTTGTGTTTTCTTCACTTCACCCAGCAAATGGACATTTTTTAACTGGATTTTTTTCAATAAAATTATATTTTATTTTTATATACTGCTCATCACCTCTCCAATACAGTCCCAACAGTAAAGCATGGTGGTGGCAGCATCATGCTGTGGGGGTGTTTTTCAGCTGCAGGGACAGGACAAATGGTTGCAATCAAAGGAAAGATGAATGCAGCCAAGCATAGGGATATCCTGGATGAAAACCTTCTCCAGAGTGCTCAGGACCTCAGACTGGGCCGAAGGTTTACTTTCCAACAAGACAATGACCCTAAGCACACAGCTAAAATAACGAAGGAATGGCTTCACAACAACTCAGTGACTGTTCTTGAATGGCCCAGCTAGAGCCCTGACTTAAACCCAATTGAGCATCTCTGAAGAGACCTAAAAATGGCTGTCCACCAACGTTTACCATCCAACCTGACAGAACTGGAGATGATCTGCAAGGAGAAATGGCAGAGGATCCCCAAATCCAGGTGTGAAAAACTTGTTGCATCTTTTCCAAAAAGACTCATGGCTATATTAGATCAAAAGGGTGCTTCTACTAAATACTGAGCAAAGGGTCTGAATATTTAGGACCATGTGATATTTCAGTTTTTCTTTTTTAATAAATCTGCAAAAACGTCAACAATTCTGTGTTTTTCTGTCAATATGGGGTGCTGTGTGTACATTAATGAGGAAAAAATTAACTTAAATGCTTTTAGCAAATGGCAGCAATATAACAAAGAGTGAAAAATATAAGGAGGTCTGAATACTTTCCGTCCCCACTGTATATACAGTATCTCACAAAAGTGAGTACACCCCTCACATTTTTGTAAATATTTTAGTATATCTTTTCATGTGACAACACTGAAGAAATGACACTTTGTACAATGTAACATAGTGAGTGTACAGGTTGTATAACAGCGTCAATTTACTGTCCTCTCAAAATAACTCAACACACAGCCATTAATGTTTAAACCGCTGGCAACAAAAGTGAGTACACCCGTAAGTGAAAATGTCCAAATTGAGCCCAATTAGCCATTTTCTCTCCCCAGTGTCATGTGACTTGTTGGTGTTACAAGGTCTCAGGCATGAATGGGGAGCAGGTGTGTTAAATTTGGTGTTATTGCTCTCACTCTCTGATACTGGTCACTGGAAGTTCAACATGGCACCTCATGGCAAAGAACGCTCTAAGGATCTGAATAAAAGAATTGTTGCTCTACATAAAGATGGCCTAGGCTATAAGAAGATTGCCAAGACCTTGAAACTGAGCTGCAGCACGGTGGCCAAGACCATACAGCGTTTTAACAGGACAGGTTCCACTCAGAACAGGCCTTGCCAAAGTTTTTCAAAGAAGTTGTGTGCACATGCTCAGCATCATATCCAGAGGTTGTCTTTGGGAAATAGACATATGAGTGCTGCCAGCATTGCTGCAGAGGTTGACATGTTGGGGGATCAGCCTGTCAGTGCTAAGACCATACACAACACATTGCATCACACTGGTCTGCATGGCTGTCATCCCAGAAGGAAGCCTCTTCTAAGGATGATGCACAAGAAAGCCTGCAAACAGTTTTCTGAAAACAAGCAGACTAAGGACATGAATTACTGGAACCATGTCCTGTGGTGTGGTGAGACCAAGATAAACTTATTTACTTCAGATGATGTCAAGCATGTGTGGCGGCAACCAGGTGAGGAGTACAAAGACAAGTGTGTCTTGCCTACAGTCAAGCATGGTGGTGGGAGTGTCATGGTCTGGGGCTGCATGAGTGCTGCTGGCACTGGGGAACTACAGTTCATTGAGAGAACCATGAATGCCAACATGTACTGTGACATACTGAAGCCAAGCATGATCCCCACCCTTCGGAGACTGGGCTACAGGGCAGTATTCCAACATAATGACCCCCCACGCACCTCCAAGATGACCACTGCCTTGGTAAAGAAGCTGAGGGTAAAGGTGATGTACTGGCCAAGCATGTCTCCAGACCTGAACCCTATTGAGCATCTGTGGGGCTTCCTCAAATGGAAGGTGGAGGATCGCAAGGTCTCCAACATCCACCAGCTCCGTGATGTCGTCATGGAGGAGTGGAAGAGGACTCCAGTGGTAACCTGTGAAGCTCTGGTGAACTCCATGCCCAAGAGGTTTAAGGCAGTGCTGGAAAATAATGGTGGCCACACAAAATATTGACACTTTGGGACATTTTCACTTAGGGGTGTACTCACTTTTATTGCCAGCGGTTTAGACATTAATGGCTGTGTGTTGAGTTATTTTGTGGGGACAGCAAATTGACACTGTTATACAAGCTGTGCACTCACTACTTTACATTGTAGCAAAGTGTAATTTCTTCAGTGTTGTCACATGAAACGATATATTAAAATATTTACAAAAATGTGAGGGGTGTACTCACTTTTGTGAGATACTAATATATATATATGTACAAAAGTGAGTACACCCCTCACATCTTTGTAAATATTTTATTATATCTTTTCATGTGACAACACTGAAGAAATTACACTTTGCTACAATGTAAAGTAGTGAGTGTACAGCTTGTATAACAGTGTCAATTTGCTGTCCCCTCAAAATAACTCAAGCGACAGCCATTAATGTCTAAACCGATGGCAACAAAAGTAAATGCGTGTCTGAATGGACACAGGGAGCTGCAGCTCGGCTCGGATGTCCCCATTGCAAGCTGTTTGTTGTGGGGGCACTCAACAGAAGGGAGGGGCCAAGAGCACGGACCCGAGAAGAGGAGGGTCCGGCTGCTCTGTGCAAATCCACTGCACAGAGCAGGTAAGTACAACATGTTTGTTATTTTTAACTAAAAAACCCTGAGACTTTAGTATCACTTTAATGTTGGGAAGTTTCCAGTTAGATTGTACAGTTCATTGCACTATGTAGTTAAAACAGAAATATATTGAAAATAGTTGTAAGAAAATATAAGTTACTGGTAGTATGACATAGAAGTTGTAAAAATAAAGTATTTGTGTGCGTCCAAAATAAACCAACTTCCCAGATTCGTTAAATCCACTTCCCATATACAACAATTATTGTATAGTTTACCAAAATGTTAAACTAGTTATAACTGGTAAACATAAAAGGAAAACATTTAAAAAACATTTTTTTTATTTTAGATTTGGATTTAAATGTTTTATGAAAGCTTTATTGATTTCAGTTGAGCAAGGCTTCCCAAACTGCTCACCAAAACATGGGTTCTCTTTATAAATCGTATGAATTTGGGCATTTTTTGACAGGTGTATCTTAAACTGGGACCCAACAGAGTTTGAATGAATTATGAGTCAATATCAGGGGGGTTTGAGCCTATTGTAGCAATTTACAATATGTGGACCAGAATACAAGATGCCACATCACTGCACTGTTGATGACTGTAACATATTGGTTGAAGTTCCAAATGCACTAGCATGAAGAGTGTTTACTTAGCTTACTAAATTAGGTAAAGCTAAGATACTTAATTAAGTACTCAATCATGAGTAAGGGAATTGACAATAGTTTTTCTGCTTGCATATGATTGGATATTTGAAGTGAACTGAGCTTTTAACTGGGAGAACATTCTCTGCACTTTCAATAAATCAAACCAGTGTTTTCTGTAACATGAACTCTAATGCAGCATTAGTAACTAGAACATTCATCACTTTAAGCTTGGTCAATTATGAGCCACACAACACTGATGTCTAAATAGTTATGTTTAAACAATGGAAATCATAGGACCATTGTGGAAACACTGCCACTGTTTGGTAGCTGTGATTAAGACCAGACTTGCTCCACTCTCTATGTTGCAAAAACACACCAAAATGTATTCATTAACATATCCACTATATCTGCTCCATGTTTTCCAGAGTAATCTGAATAAATACAGGCAGCACACATGGTGCAGATACTCATGGTTATACTTAACATGCTTAACAGAAGTAAAGGGATCATGTTACACATTCCTTGTTGTTTTTGTTTCCGAAAAATTGCTAATCACTAAATATAAGTATATATTTTATTCAGTGTCATAACTTTAGCCATATCAGCCCACACAGCTGCTATAGGGCCCAGGGGTAGGAGGGGGCCTACTGGGGAGTTTTGTTGAGTCAACAAACACAGAAAATTAGTGTGCATTTAAAGATTAGGGATGGGCCAAATAAACCCCTGTTCGATTCGCACCAGAACTTTAGAACATCGCAAAAGTTCGGAACCCAATAACGAACCCCGTTGAAGTCTATGGGACCTGAACTGTTAAACTCAAAAGTACCCATTTTGAAGGCTTATATGCAAGTAATTGGGCATACAATGGTTATGGGGGTCCGGGTACTGCCCTGGGGGACATGTATCAATGAAAAAAAGTTTGTAAAAAAGTTAATTTTTAAATGAGCAGTGATTTACTGATGCTTAAGTTGAAAGCATAAAAATGGGAAAACAATAAAATCCCCATAGTCTACCTGTAAAGTGGCACATCTGTACTGTGTATAGAAGCTGCTGCAGCAATAATTGCATTTATAAAGTCAAAAAAATCTTTATTTTGTAAACAACGGCTTGGGGAGACAGTCTGTATGATGAGTCCACAATGTAGTGCACTGGGAACAAGATTAGAGATTTTTTGGATAAATTCTGGTGTCTTTTCTGACTTTGGATAGAAGCAACAAGTGCGGATAAATTGGTCTTTGGGTGTCGGAGGTGCCTTCAAACCGTAACCCTATAGAAGCACTCTTGATGAAAGCAAGAATTGGCCTTGCTGTCAAAAATGTAAATGATATGCACCTGTCAAACAGGTGCATAAAAATTGGTCTTTGGGTGTTAATTGTACCCATGAAACCTACAACAAAAAAATTGTTCCAGATGAAACCACACCCATGCTAGGCAGCCTAGAAGTCTTGCAGAGATTCCACATCCCAAAAACACTTAATCAGCGACATTGGCATCAGAGGCTTCATAGCTGCTGGTAATCCAGGACTGATTCATTTTGATAAATGTCAGACGGTCCACGGACTGTGGACTGACGTGCTCTATTATCAGTAACAAAACCTCCAGCATCACTAAATGCCCATTCAGATGCAGGGCAGCCCAGCAGCTCGATTGCATACTGGGCATGTTCTGACCAGTGGTCTATACTCATGGCCCAGTAACCCAGTGGATCATCAACTGGAAAGCTCTCCATCTCTGTTTCCGATCCTAGGTAATCATCCACTATATGATGCAGATGCTACCGATGGGATGTGGAAGCTCACAGCCCTGGGCAGCGAGGACTAAAAAAATTAAATTGTGAAATGCATCACTTAGGTGGCCCCCTTCTCCACCGCTCCTCTCTTGACCAACAGAAGCCTCAAAACTATGTTTTGCACAACACTGTAGCCTACCAGAGTAGGGAAAAGCATTAGATAAACTCCTATTTAAGGTGTCTTCAAGAGATTTCACCTTCTGCACCTTCTGCAGGGACAGGCTGAGTTCTGAGACTTTCCTCTTGTAACGGTGGTTAAGGAGGGTTGCCAACCAATAGTTGTCCTTCTCCTGAATGCCACGTATTTTTGGGTCCTTTGGCAGACTTTGAAGCATGAAGGAGCCCCTGTACCACAAGTTTGCGAAGGCATGATATGCAGACTCCTCGGGGTCACTGAGCATTCCAGTATCTGGAAATTGCCTCCTCCCAGCCACATACTACTCCCAAGAGTTCTGGGGATGGAAAACCATCTCTTAAGGTTTGATGTATGTCTTCCTCTGCTTCAATGCCTCCAAAACTGCCAAAATCCACCTTCCACCCTCTACTCTTGTGTGTTCTGTAGCATAGGAAGAATAGTGTCTGCATAAAGCGGGCTTTGAGAGGAAAGAAGGTCCTCCTCTTCCCCCCCCTGCTTTGCCTTGAGTGCCCTGTCCATAATGCCACGCAGAGTCTGTTCTAGCAGGAACACAACAGGGATTGTGTCACCGATCCATGCATTTTCATGGCTCATCATCCTTGTGGCCTCCTCAAATAAGGCAGTTAGGGATGAGCTTTCTGTTCGGGACGAACAAGAGTTCAACTCGAACATTGGCTGTTCACCCATTTATCGAAACTGAACATTATGGGCCATTCGTGCCAAATTCGAGCGAAGAGTAATGGCCCATAGTGCACTGCAGGAGCGCAGTGCATTGCTGTATGATGACTGGCCAAAGCATGCACCATGAACTGCATGCTTTGGCCAATCCCAGCACCCTCAGCTAAGAGAGCCATAAATGACCAAAGGCAGGGTGCCTTTGGCCAATTATGGCTCAAGGGGACTAAGTCCACGCCCCCCACTATATAAGACTGCCTACATGTCGGCCCCGTATAGTGTCTTGGCGTGGACGGAGAGAGAGTGTCATTTAGATTGAGCAGGCAGGCAGGTTATTCAGTTAGCTGCAGTGTATTTAATATATATATACAGACAGTCTTGTATATGTATGTGTGTATGTATATGTATATATATATATCCACTGTATCCAGTTTAGCTATAGATGATTGCAGGCCATTCCTGGTGAACTTTTTCTAATATACTTCAGGCAGGCAGGTTATTCAGTTATCTGCAATGTATTTATAATATATACAGACAGTCTTGTGTGTGTGTGTGTGTATGTGTATATATATATATATATATATATATATATATATATATATATATATAATCTATCCACTGTATCCAGTTTAGCGATATCTGATTGAAAGCCGTTTTCTAATATACTTCAGGCAGTGTACACAGGACTGTGCACCCATAGTGCAGTTGCTGCTACTTTTTTGGTGGTGTACACGATACAGTACACCCATAGTTGTTATTACACTTCTGTTGGTGCACGGTACACAGTTCCGTGCACCCCTAGTGCAGTTGCTACTACTTTTCTGGTGGTTTACACAATACATACATAGTTGCTATTAGACTTCTGGTGGTGTACACAATACCGTTCATCCCTAGTGCAGTTGCTACTACTTTTCTGGTTGTGTAAACAATACAGTACACTCATAGTTATTACACTTCTGTTGGTGTACACAGTACTGTGCACCCCTAGTGCAGTTGCTACTACTTTTCTGGGGGTGTACACAGTACACAATATATAGAGTACACCCATAGTTGTTATTACACTTCTGTTGGTGTACACAGTACCGTGCACCCGTAGTGCAGTTGCTAGTGCTAATACTTTTCTGGTGGTGTACACAGCACACAATACATACAGTGTACCCATAGTTGTTATTAAACTTCTGTTGGTGTACACAGTACCATGCACCCCTTAGGCAGTTGCTACTACTTTCCTGGTGGTGTACACAATACATACCGTGCACCCATAGTTGTTATTACACTTCTGTTGGTGTACGCAGTACTGTGCACCCCTAGTGCAGTTGCTTCTACTTTTCTGGTGGTGTACACAATACATACAGTGCACCCATAGTTGTTATTACACTTCTGTTGGTGTACACAGTACCGTGCACCCCTAGTGCAGTTGCTACTACTTTTCTGGTGGTGTACACAGTACACAATACATACAGTACACCCATAGTTGTTATTACACTTCTGTTGGTGTACACAGTACCGTGCACCTCTAGTGCACTTGCTACTACTTTTCTGGTGGTGTACACAGTACACAATACAGTGTAGTGTGGTTTTGCTAAACAAAATTTACAGCATGTCCGGAAGGCCACCAAGGAGAGGCAGACGCTCACAGGCCACTAAAAGAGGGCAAACAGACTCTGTGTCTACAGTCAACAGTGCTGGTCGTGGACAAGGTGCATCCTCAGCACGTGGCCGTGGGGCGCGCTTGTCCTTTTTTTCTGCAGCTGGCCATGTTATTGAGCCACAACATGCAGAAGAGTTGGTGGAATGGATAACAAAGCCCTCCTCATCCTCTGTCACCCAGGCTCAGAGTAGTTTGCCTGCCAATGCAGCTGCCAAACTGGCCCATTCCATCAGCTCCATTTCAACAGTCACTCCTTCCCTAGCCCCACCATCATGCACGGAGGAGTCCCCTGAACTATTCAACCACAGTGTCTGGTACATGCTGAAGGAGGATGTACATCGATTTGAAGGCTCCGATGATGGTACCCAGGTTGAGGAAGGGAGTAACGTGAGCCTAGAGAGAGGGGGTGCCCAAGAAGGTCAAGAAACTGGCAGTCATGTTCCCCGAGCTGCAGCATACTGCCAAATTTGCTCCAGTGACGAGGGAGGGGATGATGAGGTCACTGATAGAAGAGAGGAGGAGGCACATCTCCAATGAGGCAGGATGCCCTCCAGGGGGCAGCTTAAGGGCAGCCACCCTATTGCATCACACCGCAGAGCTAAGCAGGTGCAGGGCGCTGCTGACTCCCCACATATTTTGAAAAGTTCTGTGGTGTGGGCCTTTTTTTAGACATGTGCATCAGATCGCACCGTTGCTGTTTGCAACATATGTCTGAAACGTATCAAGCGTGGCCAAAACAGCAGACGCTTGGGCACCACATGCTTGACCAGACATATGATGACCTCCCATGCAGTCCGTTGGCAACAGCACTTAAAAGACTCACATCAAAGAACAAGGCGGACCTCTCCTTGCTTCTCATCAGCTGGGATCTCCAACCCCACTATACCTCCAATCCTCTCAGAAACCTGCACTGAGAGGAATGATGGTATAGAAATAGGTGTCCCAACATCGGATTTTAGCAGGCAAATTTCCCTACCCCAGTTGCTAAACCGTCAAAAGAAATTCGGTCCCAGCCATCCACATGCTCAGCGTCTGAATGCTAGCTTGGCCAAATTGCTAGCACTGCAACTGCTGCCTTTTCAGCTGGTAGACTCTGCCCCCTTTCGTGAATTTGTGGAATGTGCGGTATCTCAGTGGCAGGTTCCCAAATGCCATTTCTTTTCACAGAAGGCCATTCCGGCTCTCTACCAGCATGTGGAAGGCAATGTCTTGACCTTGGAAAGGGCGGTCAGCAGTAAGGTGCATATTACTGCTGACTCAGGCATGGACAGGGACGTTACCTTTCTTTCACGGCGCACTGGGTAACTCTGCTGGCAGCTGGGAAGGATGCAGGACAGGGAGGGACAGTGTTGTTGGAGCTTGTTTCGCCACCACACCTCCAAAATGCTAGTGGTGATTCTGCCACAGCTCTCTCCTCCACCCCTCCTCTTCTTCTTCCTCTATGGCCTCTTCCTCTGCAGATTTCTCCTCTGAACCAGCGGTGCTCCGTAGGTGTTCAAGGGGCTATGCAAGCACTCAGGCAAAAAGATGCCATGCGGTGCTTGAGTTGGTCTGCTTAGGGGACAGGAGCCACACTGGGGCAGAGATTCTGTCATCTCTGCAGAGGCAGGTTCAGAGGTGGTTGACGCCACACGAGCTTCAGCCAGGAATGGTTGTATGCGACAAAGGCACCAACCTGTTCTCCGCATCAGCATCAACATGGGGACAAGGTGCTTTGGGGGCTACACCAAAGCACCTTCCCCATGTTGAGGGCATGTGGCCTGGTACGGTTCAGGAGGGGGGTGCTCTCTCGTCCACCCCTCTTTTCCTGTCGTATGGATTTTTGGGGGACCCCCACGCCATTTTTTTTTTCATTTTGGTGTGGGGTTCCCCTTAAAATCCATACCAGACCTGAAGGGTCTGGTATGGATTTTGAGGGGGACCCCTAAGCCATTTTTTACAAAAAAATTGGTGCAGGGTTCCCCTTAATATCCACACCAGACCTGAAGGGCCTGGTATGGAATTTGGGGGGACCCCCACGCAATTTTTTTTTAAATTTTCGTTCGGGGTTTCCCCTAATATTCATACCAGACCCAAAGGGCCTGGAAATGGACTGGGGGGATCCCATGCTGTTTTTTTCAATTACTTTTATCTGTATTGCCGAGACCCAACAATTCACTATAGCCGCTATTACTTTTAACCACTTCAATACCAGGCACTTAGACACCTTCCCGCCCAGCCCAATTTTCAGCTTTCAGCGCTGTCGCAATTTGAATGACAATTGCGCGGTCATGCTACACTGTACCCAAACAAATTTTTTATCATTTTGTTCCCACAAATGGAGCTTTCTTTTGGCGGTATTTGATCACCTTTGCGGTTTTTATTTTTTGCGCAACAAATAAAAAAAGACCGAAAATTTTGAAAAAAAACAAGTTTTTCTTTGTTTCTGTTAAAATTTTTTGTAAATAAGTACGTTTTCTTCTTCAATGACGGGCACTGATATGGCTGCACTGACGGGCACTGATACGGCGGCACTGATGGGCACCGATGAGGTGGCACTGATGAGGTGGCACTGACGGGCACTGATGATGGGCACTGATAGGTGGCACTGATGGGCACTGATAGGTGGCACTGGTATGCGGCACTGATGGGCACTCATAGGTGGCACGCATGGGCACTTATAGGCGGCACTGATGGGCACTCATAGGTGGCATTGATAGTTACTTATGGGTGGCACTGATAGTTGGCACGGATGGGCACTGATAGATGGGCACTGATGGGCATGGATGGGCACTGACAGGTGGCATGAATGGACACTGATGGGTGGCACTGATGGCATTACTTGTTTGCAGTGATGCCCCTAAGGGTGGCATTGCTGGGCATCACTGCAACATAATTGTGCCAATCAGTGCCCATTTGTGGGCACTGATTGGCACAGATTTGGCACACTGGGCACATGTGGATGGCCATGGGGTACATACCTGGCCATCCACATGTTGCCCCTTCCCTGGTGGTCCTAGTGGCGATCCCTGGTGGTCCAGTGTGGTGATCTGCGGGGGGGCTGCACTGATAAACAATCAGCGCAGACCCCCCCTGCCAGGAGAGCCGCCGATCGGCTCTCCTCTACTTGCGTCTGTCAGACGCGAGTGAGGAAGAGCCGATCAACGGCTCTTCCTATTGACAACGTGATCAGCCGTGATTGGACATGGCTGATCACGTGGTAAAGAGCCTCCGCCGGAGGCTTTTTACCAAGATCAGTGTAGCGGTGTGTCAGACTGACACACCGCTCCACCGTTCGCCGCGATGCGCGCTCCCGGAGGCGCGCTGCGGCATGTTATCCTGCTGGACGTCATATGACGTCCAGTCAGGATAACAGAACCACTTCCCGGACGTCAATCCGCTATAGGGCGGGCGGGAAGTGGTTAAATTACTTTTTTTCTTTTAGAAATGTCATTTTGTGCAGGTACTATTCTAAACACAGGAAAAATGCACCACTTTACAGGCATACTATAGACACCCCCCAGGTATGAAATTTAAAGGAATATTTCACTTTTATCGTTTCACTTTAAGCATTATTAAAATCACTGCTCCCAAAAAAACGGACGTTTTTAAAACATTTTTTTGCATTGATATATGTCCCCTGGGGCAAGACCCATGTCCCCAAACACGTTTTATGAAAATAACTTGCATATTAACCCCCTAAAATTAACACTTTTGATTTTTCATGTTCATGTCCCATAGACTTTAACGGTGTTCGCACAAATTTTTTATCTGTTCGCATGTTCTGCTGTGAACCGAACCGGGGGGGGGGGGTGTTCGGCTCCTATTATGCCTGAGTGACTATTCTATTCCTCCTCAATCTTCATGATGATAACTTCTAGGAATATTTTCGGTTCAGGGCACCACCACCACTGCCTAAGGCCCAATTTTTCTGCCCCTGTTTAAGGATTCACACCTATGCAGTTTTGGTGCTTTTTGCATTTTGTAGATTTGCACTACAGTCTATTCAACATGGTTTCCTATGGAACATGTTCTGTAGTGCAAATCTTCAAAATGCAAAAAGCACTAAAACTGCATAGGAGTGAATCCAGCCTTACAGGGGTGCGTAATTACAATTTTTGATCTAATATTTCACAGCAGGGCCTGTTCCTGCGCTCAACAAAAGTATCTGTGAGGCTTTACAGTGTTGTGCCACCACCACCACCACCTAAGGCCCAATTTTTCTGCCCCTGTTTAACAGGGGCGTGTAATTATAATTTTTCATCTAATATTTCACAGCAGAGCCTGTTCCTGTGCTCAACAAAAGTATTTATGAGGCTTTACAGTGTTGTGCCACCACCACCACCTAAGGCCCAATTTTTATGCCCCTGTTTAACAGGGGCACGTAATTACAATTCTTGATATAATATTTCACAGCAGGGCATGTTCCAGCACCCACCAAGAGTAACTGTGAGGGCTTGCAGTGTTTTGGTACCACCAACACCTAAGGCCCAATTTTGCGCATATTTTGAGTGTATAGGGCAGGCCGTATAGTATATACAGGCGGTCCCCTATTTTCAAACATCCAACTTACAAACGACTCCTACTTACAAACAGAGGGAGACAACAGGAAGTGAGAGAAAATCTACCCCTAGGAAGGGAAATTTCAACCAACCAAGCACTGGCTGTGCATGATCGCCTGAAATGACTACAGACTCTTCTGGCCTGCTTTAGCAGATCTTGCAACCCTGGGTACCTATTTAAGAAACACTGCCCCACCAAATTGAGGACATGTCAACTTTCCTTGTCTAAGGGTGGACAGGGGGTTTGTGCCATTATCGCACACCACCATTGCTGGCTCTAGCTGGCATGGCATGAACCACCTCTGGGCCTGCCCCTGCAGAGCTGCAAGAATCTTTGCTCCGGTGTGGTTCCTGTCCCCCCAGACACACCAACTGAAGCTCTGCATGACACCTTTTAGCCTGACTCATAGAATAGCCTCTTGAATGCTTAGTGGGTACTTGTTATTCATAGGACAATTCAGCAGAGTGGGACATAGAAGAGGAGGAGGAGGGGGTAGAGCTGACAAATCTTGCATCATTACCACTAGCTGTTCAGAGACGTGGTGGCACAACAAGCTGCAGCACTGAGCTCTGTCCTGCATCCTTCTGAGTTGCAAGCAGAGTTACCCAGTGCTGTGAAGGAAATATATCGTCCCTGACCATGCTTGCTGGACCATGTGTCAGCAGTAACATGGACTTTGCGGCTGACTGCCTTGCACACAGATGCCACAACATTGCCTTCCACGTGATGGTACAGAGCTGGAATGGCCTTGCGTGAAAAGAAATAGCGAATGGGAATCTGCCATTGCGGTACAGCACAACTTTCACAATTTCACAGAAGGGGGCAGAATCCACCAGACAGAAAGGCAGGATTTAGACGCTGGCCATGTGGGTGGCAGTGACTGTATTTTTTTTTTTTGTTTTTGCTGCAGCAGATGGGGCAGAGAAATTTGCCAGCTATAGTCTACAGCTGGTGGTGTGCTACTGGCAGATGTGCTGCAAAGACCTAGGACACCCTGCGCTATACCATCATCCCTGTCAGTGGAGGCTGCTGAGAGGTCATGAGGTATAGCGGGGGTAGACTGAGGTGAGTAAGGAGGCGGAATAGAATTGCTTCCCTTTTGTGTGGCTTTCAGGTGCTCTTGCCAACGGCCTGAGTGGTGGGAGGTTAAATGCCTTGTCAAGCATGTGGTACCCAAATGGCTGGTGTTTTTTCCACGTTTGATGTGCTTGAGACAAAGTTTACAAATTGCAACAGTGCGATCGGCTGCACATGTGATAAAAAAGGTCCAGACAGCTGAGCTGTGGGAAGTGGGAGATAACAGCTCCATAATGTGATGGAATAGGGTGGCTGCTTTCTACTCTTCCATCATGGGGTTGAGGTTGGGGTTGTGCCTCACCCTCTCTTTCCCCCTGCTCTATCTGCACCCATGCGTGTCACTGACCTCATATTCATCATCTTCTCCATCCTCATTATCACTGGAGACAACTTGGCAATACGCTCTGGATGGGGGAACATGACTGCCAACTTGTGTACCAGTGCTCTCCCCTCTCTGTAGGCTCATGTTCCTACCTTCCTCAATCTCAGAACCAACATCTGAATCAAGTAATGTCTGTACATCGTCAAGGAGCAAGTGGCTGATGCTGTGTTCAAATAACTCATCTGACTCCACCATGCCTGATTATGGGGCTATGGCAGGAATAGCTGTGTACAAAGAGGCAGAATAAGCCACTCTGGCAGCTGCAATGCACTGCCTCCACTGCATGCTGTGGCTGGATAGCACTAAACAGAGGAAATGATGCCCTGCATCTGACTGACCATGTCCACCTTTGCCTGTGTTGTCAATATTCTTATCGCACGCGTTCCTGGCAAATATGGCTCTTAAAATGATGGCTGCTGCAGTGATTACCAGCTGGGTCCTGGAAACATCAAGCAAGTGTACATATTTGCCAGCACACCATGGATCAACAATCACCATCCAAAGGCTTCTTTTATTGAGAGAGATTGAATCACATGTCAGGCATATGATTCATCACATGCCTGACGAAGGGGTCTTGTGCGGCTCCAAAATTTTGCACTTAACTCTGTGCTATGATCTCTCTCAATAAAAGAAACCTTTAGACGGTGATTGTTGATGCATGGTGTGCTGGCGAATATGTACATTCACCTTTGCCTGTGGACACATACACTGCTGGCCCGCTCACATTGCCATGGGAATGTCTGCCTCTCCTTGTTGGCCTCCCAGACATGATGGGGGGGTGCTTATTAACAAAATGTAATAAAGATGTGGAAATGTGTACGTGGATGCACTTTAATCAATGGAAAGTGGTGTTTGGTGCACTTTAACCTGAGTACTCATTACACAGACACAACTCCACTCACACACTACAATATACTGCAGTAAAACTGCACTGACGCACTGCAATATACTGCGTTAAACATGCAGTAATGCACAGAAATATACTGCATTAAACACACAGTAATGCACAGAAATACACTGCATTAAACGTCCACTCACACACTACAATATACTGCAGTAAAACGTGCACTAACAAACTGAAATATACTGCATTAAACATGCAGTAATGCACTGAAATATACTACGTTTAATGGCACGTAATGCATAGAAATATACTGCCCTAAATGTGCAGTAATGCACAGAAATATACTACATTAAACGTGCAGTAACGCACTGAAATGTACTGCGTTAAATGTGCACTAATGCGCTGAAATATACTGCGTTAAATGTACAGTAACGCATTGAAATATACTGCGTTAAACATGCACTAACACACAGAAATATACTGTGTTAAATGTGCACTAATGCACAGAAATATACTGTGTTAAACTGCAGTAATGTACAGAAATATACTGCGTTAAACATGCTGTAATGCACTGAAATATACGGCATTAAACGTACACTAATGCACTGAAATATACTGCATTAAACAGCAGGTAATGCACAGAAATATACTTCATTAAACATGCAGTAATGCACTGAAATATACTACGTTTAATGGCACGTAATGCATAGAAATATACTGCACTAAATGTGCAGTAATGCACAAAAATATACTACATTAAACGTGCAGTAACGCACTGAAATGTACTGCGTTAAACATGCACTAACACACAGAAATATACTGCGTTAAATGTGCAGTAACGCACTGAAATATACTGCGTTAAACGTGCAGTATTGCACTGAAATATACTGCATTAAACGTGCACTAACGCACAGAAATATACTGCGTTAAACATGCAGTAATGCACAGAAATATACTCTGTTAAACATACAGTAACACACTTAAATATGCTGCGTTAAATGTGCAGTAAGGAACTGAAATATACTGCGCTAAACATGCACTAACACACTGAAACATAGTGCGTTAAACGTGCATTAACACACTGAAATATTCTGCATTAAACAGCACCTAACGCACTGGAAAATACTGCATTAAACATGCAGTAAGGCACTGAAATGTACTGCGTTAAACATGCACTAACAGTAACACACTGAAATATATTGTGTTAAGCGGCAGGTAATGCACTGAAATATACTGCGTTAAACGTGCAGTAACGCACTGAAGTATTCTGCTTTAAACAGTGCATAATGCACCGGAATATACTGCGTTAAACGTGCACTAACTCACAGAGATATACTGTGTTAAATGTACAGTAACGCACTGAAATATACTGCGTTAAACATGCACTAACACACAGAAATATACTGCGTTAAATGTGCACTAACCCACAGAAATATACTGCGTTAAACATGCAGTAACGCACTGAAATATACTGCGTTAAACGTGCAGTATGGCACTGAAATGTACTGCATTAAACGTGCACTAATGCACAGAAATATACTGTGTTAAACATGCAGTAATGCACAGAAATATACTCCATTAAATGTACAGTAACACACTTAAATATACTGCATTAAATGTGCAGTAAGGCACTGAAATATACTGCGCTAAACATGCACTAACACACAGAAACATACTGTTTTAAACGTGCATTAACACACTGAAATATTCTGCGTTAAACAGCACCTAACGCACTGGAAAATACTACATTAAACGTGCAGTAAGGCACTGAAATGTACTGCGTTAAACATGCACTAACAGTAACACACTGAAATATATTGTGTTAAGTGGCAGGTAATGCACTGAAATATACTGCGTTAAACGTGCAGTAATGCACTGAAGTATTCTGCGTTAAACGATGCATAACGCACCGGAATATACTGCGTTAAACATGCACTAACTCACAGAAATACACTGCGTTAAATGTGCAGTAACACACTGAAATATACTGCGTTAAACGTGCACTAACGCACTGAACTATACTGCAGTAAACCTGCCCTGACAAAATAAACTGACATTAGTGTAAAAATGAATGATCACTACACTCACACTGACTGAACTAGCACTAGGTTCGCACTAAAGTGACACTAAAGTAAAAATGAATGGCCACTACACTCACACTGACTGAACTATCACTAGATTCACACTAAAGTGACACTAAAGTAAAAATGAATGGTCACTCACTCTGACTGAACTATCACTAGATTCACACCAAACTGATATTCTACACTGACAATAGCATCACAATAACACACTATAGCACACTAATGCTGCATACACATGATCGCACAACAAAATCCATGATTTTTTTCCGACAGATGTTGGCTCAAACTTGTCTTGCATACACACGGTCACACAAATCTTGTTGGAAATTCCGAACATCAAGAACGCGGTGACGTACAACACGTACAACGAGCCGAGAAAAATGAAGTTCAATAGCCAGTGCGGCTCTTCTGCTTGATTCTGAGCATGCGTGGAACTTATATATAGTTACATAGTAGGTGAGGTTGAAAAAAGACACAAGTCCATCAAGTCCAACCTATGTGTGTGATTATGTGTCAGTATTACATTACATATCCCTGTATATTGCGGTCATTCAGGTGATTATCTAATAGTTTCTTGAAGCTATCAATGCTCCCCGCTGAGACCACCGCCTGTGGAAGGGAATTCCACATCCTTGCCGCTCTTACAGTAAAGAACCCTCTACATAGTTTAAGGTTAAACCTCTTTTCTTCAAATTGTAATGAGTGGCCACGAGTCTTATTAAACTCTCTTCTGCGAAAAAGTTTTATCCCTATTGTGGGGTCACCAGTACAGTATTTGTAAAATGAAATCATATCCCCTCTCAAGCGTCTCTTCTCCAGAGAGAATAAGTTCAGTGCTTGCAACCTTTCCTCATAACTAAGATCCTCCAGACCCTTTATTAGCTTTGTTGCCCTTCTTTGTACTCGCTCCATTTCCAGTACGTCCCTCCTGAGGACTGGTGCCCAGAACTGGACAGCATACTCCAGGTGCGGGCGGACCAGAGTCTTGTAGAGCGGGAGAATTATCGTTTTATCTCTGCAGTTGATCCCCCTTTTAATGCATGCCAATATTCTGTTTGCTTTATTAGCAGCAGCTTGGCATTGCATGCCATTGCTGAGCCTATCATCCACTAGGACCCCCAGGTCCTTTTCCATCCTAGATTCCCCCAGAGGTTCTCCCCCCAGTGTATAGATTGCATTCATATTTTTGCCACCCAAATGCATTATTTTACATTTTTCTACATTGAACCTCATTTGCCATGTAGTCGCCCACCCCATTAATTTGTTCAGGTCTTTTTGCAAGATTTCCACATCCTGCGGAGAAGTTATTGCCCTGCTTAGCTTAGTATCGTCTGCAAATACAGAGATTGAACTGTTTATCCCATCCTCCAGGTCGTTTATGAACAAATTAAATAGGATTGGTCCCAGCACAGAACCCTGGGGAACCCCACTACCCACCCCTGACCATTCTGAGTACTCCCCATTTATCACCACCCTCTGAACACGCCCTTGTAGCCAGTTTTCAATCCATGTACTCACCCTATGGTCCATGCCAACGCACCTTATTTTGTACAGTAAACGTTTATGGGGAACTGTGTAAAATGCTTTTGCAAAATCCAGATACACCACGTCTACGGGCCTTCCTTTATCTAGATGGCAACTCACCTCCTCATAGAAGGTTAATAGATTGGTTTGGCAAGAACTATTCTTCATGAATCCATGCTGATTACTGCTAATGATATCATTCTTATTACTAAAATCTTGTATATAGTCCCTTATCATCCCCTCCAAGAGTTTACATACTATTGATGTTAGGCTAACTGGTCTGTAATTCCCAGGGATGTTTTTTGGGCCCTTTTTAAATATTGGTGCTACATTGGCTTTTCTCCAATCAGCTGGTACCATTCCAGTCAATAGACTGTCTGTAAAAATTAGGCACAACGGTCTGGCAATCACCTGACTGAGTTCCCTAAGTACCCTCGGATGCAAGCCATCTGGTCCCGGTGATTTATTAATGTTAAGTTTCTCAAGTCTAATTTTAATTCCGTCCTCTGTTAACCATGTAGGTGCTTCCTGTGTTGTGTCATGAGGATAAACTCTGCAGTTTAGGTTACTGAAGCCCCCCGATTCACTCGTGAAGACTGAGGAGAAGAATAAATTCAATACCTTTGCCATCTCCCCATCCTTTGTAACCAGATGTCCTTCCTCATTCTTTATGGGGCCAATATGGTCTGTCCTCCCTTTTTTACTGTTTACATACTTAAAGAATTTCTTGGGATTTTTTTTGCTCTCCTCCGCTATGTGTCTTTCATGTTCTATCTTAGCCAACCTAATTGCACCCTTACATTTCTTATTGCATTCTTTATAAATTCTGAATGCTGTGGATGATCCCTCAACCTTGTATTTTTTGCTTTTATATGCATTTTTACATTGGAGTTAAGCCATCCAGGATGTTTGTTCGCTCTTTTAAATTTATTACCCAATGGGATACATTGGCTAATGCCCTTATTTAATATGCTCTTAACGCAAACCCATCTCTCCTCCGTATTCTTTGTTCCTAATATTTTATCCCAATTTATGCCTTTTAGCAAGGTTTGTAGTTTAGGGAAGTTGGCTCTTTTGAAATTCAGTGTCTTTGTGTTCCCTTCATGTCTCCTATTTGTGTGATTTATACTGAAACTAATTGACCTGTGATCGCTGTTACCTAAATTGCCCCGTATTTCCACATCTGTTATCAGGTCTGTATTGTTGGTAATCAGTAGATCTAGTAATGTTTTATTTCTAGTTGGTGCGTCTACCATCTGACCCATAAAATTGTCCTGCAAGACACTAAGGAACTGGCGAGCCTTAAATGAATGCGCGGTTCCCTCCGCCCAGTCTATGTCTGGATAATTAAAATCCCCCATTATGATAACACTTCCCATCCTTGCTGCTAATCCAATTTGTGATAGGAGATCCATCTCCACTTCCTCCCTCAGGTTAGGGGGCCTATAGCATACTCCCAGTATTATTTTCCCCTTAGCTTCATCCCTTTGGAGCTCTACCCATAAAGATTCCACCTCCTCCCTAGCCCCCTCAGTGATGTCATCTCTCACATTCACTTGTACATTATTCTTGATATATAGGCATACCCCTCCCCCTTTTTTACCCTCTCTGTCCTTGCGGTATAGGGTATACCCTTGAATGTTTGCCAGCCAATCATGAGAGCTGTTGAACCAGGTCTCTGAAATTCCCACAAAATCCAAATCCTCCTTGTACAACAGTATCTCTAGTTCACCCATCTTGTCCACCAGGCTCCTGGCATTGGTGAACATGCCACATAGTTTAGACCGGTCGCATATTGTCCTCGTATTGGGTGTTTCAAGATTGCAACTTGGACTTGCTACTATACTCACCTTGTGTTTTTGTGCTTTGGTTAACCTACCACTAATGCCCCCAATACTACCCTCTGGAATATCTTCCGCGCTGGCTATCACTGTCTCTGGACCCTCCCCCCCATCGCCTAGTTTAAAAACCCCTCTAACTTTTTGGCCATCTTCATTCCCAGCAGATCTGCACCCTCCTCATTTAGGTGCAGTCCGTCCCTTCTATAGTACCGGTTACCGACTGAGAAGTCGGCCCAGTCCTCCAGGAACCCAAACCCCTCCTTACTACACCAGCTCTTCAGCCACTTGTTTACTTCCCTAATCTCCCTCTGCCTCTCTGGTGTGGCTTGATGTACCGGTAGTATTCCTGAGAACACTACCTTGGAGGTCCTTTTCCTCAATTTAGCTCCTAAGTCCCTAAAATCGTTCTTTAGGACACTCCATCTGCCTCTGACTTTGTCATTGGTGCCAACGTGCACCATGACAGCCGGGTCTTCCCCAGCCCCTCCCAGTAATCTGTCCACAAGATCCGTGATGTGCCGAACCCGAGCGCCCGGTAGACAACATACTGTTCGGCGCTTCAGGTCTTGGTTACAGATTGCCCTCTCTGTCCTTCTAAGAATTGAGTCCCCTACCACCAGAATCTGTCTTTCCTTTCCCTTTGCTGCCCCCCCACTCTCACTGGAGGAGTTCTTCCCCTGGCAGCTAGGAGAGTCCCTCATCTCCAGCAGTGCTGGTCCCTGACTGGTAACACCAATGTCACTCAATGGAGCGTACTTATTGGGATGCTCCAGTCCTGGATCGGCCTCCCTGGCACTTCCCCCTCTACCCCTCCTGACTGTCACCCATCTGATCTTTGCCTGCACCTCTTTGTCTCCACCCGCCTCTGTGCTGGCCCCTGCCGGCACCTGCCGTGTACGTTCCTGGCTCACCTTTAGTATGGAGGGACTTCTCAGTGCTGACAGTTGCTTCCCCAGATTCAGAACCTGGGCTTCCAGGGAAACAATGTGCTTACATTTTGCACAGCAGTATTCGCCCTCGATCGGATGATCAAGGAACGCATACATGCGGCAAGATGTACAAAGAGTCGCCTCTCCACACCCGCCGGGCATCGTACCTATTAAATTTGGTGAGGATTTGGGGATTTTACCCTGTCCAAATTACCTAACAACTAGCTTCCTGGCACTAATACTCAAGACAATACACAAGTACACGACAAGACAATACACAGGTACACAATACACAAGTACTAACGATCCACACACACTACTCAGACAACACTCAGATACTCACACTACACAGGTACTATGACCCCTGTTATAACCTCCTGTTTTAAACTCTGGTTTTTAACTCCCACTTAATCCAGCTCCACTTACACCAAGCTCCACAGCTTCAAACTGAGCACGCTCAGACTGAGTCCTACAACAAGTTAAATAGGCACCTGTGAGCAATTAACCACACCCTTTAATTGATAGACTGATGAAACAAGAAAAAAAAAAAAAAAAAGCTATTTAAAAAGTGACAGCAAAAGGCAAATTAAAAACTAAAAGGAAAAGTCCCCAAAATGCAACCCAGCAAACACCAACAGCCAGCAAACACACACCAACAGACAGCAACACACACCAACAGACAGCAACACACACCAACAGACAGCAAGACTTGTATACTCTAACACTTGTTTTTAACTCCCACTTAATCCAGCTCCACTTACACCAAGCTCCACAGCTTCAAACTGAGCACGCTCAGACTGAGTCCTACAACAAGTTAAATAGGCACCTGTGAGCAATTAACCACACCCCTTAACCAATTGCCGACCGCCGCACGACTATATACGTCGACAGAGCGGCACGGGCAGGCAAAAGGACGTATATGTACGTCCTTGCCTGCCCGCGGGTGGGGGGTCCGATCGGACCCCCCCCCGGTGCCTGCGGCGGTCGGCAAATCTCCCCCGGCGATCGGAGGTGAGGGGGAGGCCATCCATTCGTGGCCCCCCCCTCGCGATCGCTCTCAGCCAATGGGATCATTTCCCTGCCTCTGTATTGTACACAGAGGCAGAGGAAATGATGTCATCTCTCCTCGGCTCGGTATTTTCCGTTCCGGGCCGAGGAGAGAAGACTGCAATATAAGTGCACCAACACACTACACACAGTAGAACATGCCAGGCACACTAAACACCCCGATCCCCCCCCCCGATCGCCCCCCCCCCCCGTCACAAACTGACACCAAGCAGGTTTTTTTTTTTTTTTTTTTTTCTGATTACTGTATTGCTGTCAGTTTGTGACAGTTACAGTGTCAGGGCAGTGAGTGTTAGGCCCCCTGTAGGTCTAGGGTACCCCCCTAACCCCCCCTAATAAAGTTTTAACCCCTTGATCACCCTCTGTCACCAGTGTCGCTAAGCGATCATTTTTCTGATCGCTGTATTAGTGTCGCTGGTGACGCTAGTTAGGGACGTAAATATTTAGGTTCGCCGTCATCGTTTTATAGCGACAGGGACCCCCATATACTACCTAATAAATGTTTTAACCCCTTGATTGCCCCCTAGTTAACCCTTTCACCACTGATCACTGTATAACCGTTACGGGTGACGCTGGTTAGTTTGTTTATTTTTTATAGTGTCAGGGCACCCGCCGTTTATTACCGAATAAAGATTTAGCCCCCTGATCACCCGACGGTGATATGCGTCGCCCCAGGCAGCGTCAGATTAGCGCCAGTACCGCTAACACCCACGCACGCAGCATACACCTCCCTTAGTGGTATAGTATCTGTACAGATCAATATCTGATCCGATCAGATCTATACTAGCGTCCCCAGCAGTTTAGGGTTCCCAAAAACACAGTGTTAGCGGGATCAGCCCAGATACCTGCTAGCACCTGCATTTTGCCCCTCCGCCCAGCTCGGCCCAGCCCACCCAAGTGCAGTATCGATCGATCACTGTCACTTACAAAACACTAAACGCATAACTGCAGCGTTCGCAGAGTCAGGCCTGATCCCTGTGATCGCTAACAGTTTTTTTGGTAGCATTTTGGTGAAATGGCAAGCACCAGCCCCAGGCAGCGTCAGGTTAGTCCCAGTACCGCTAACACCCACGCACCGTACACCTCCCTTAGTGGTATAGTATCTGAACGCATCAATATCTGATCCGATCAGATCTATACTAGCGTCCCCAGCAGTTTAGGGTTCCCAAAAACGCAGTGTTAGCGGGATCAACCCAGATACCTGCTAGCAACTGCGTTTTACCCCTCCGCCCGGCCCAGCCCAGCCCACCCAAGTGCAGTATCGATCGATCACTGTCACTTACAAAACACTAAACGCATAACTGCAGCGTTCGCAGAGTCAGGCCTGATCCCTGCGATCGCTAACAGTTTTTTTTGTAGCGTTTTGGTGAACTGGCAAGCACCAGCCCCAGGCAGCGTCAGGTTAGTGCCAGTAGCGCTAACACCCACGCACGCACCGTACACCTCCCTTAGTGGTATAGTATCTGAACTGATCAATATCTGATCCGATCAGATCTATACTGGCGTCCCCAGCAGTTTAGGGTTCCCAAAAACGCAGTGTTAGCGGGATCAGCCCAGATACCTGCTAGCACCTGCGTTTTGCCCCTCCGCCCGGCCCAGCCCAGCCCACCCAAGTGCAGTATCGATCGATCACTGTCACTTACAAAACACTAAATGCATAACTGCAGCGTTTGCAGAGTCAGGCCTGATCCCTGCGATCGTTAACAGTTTTTTTGGTAGCGTTTTGGTGAACTGGCAAGCGCCAGCGGCCTAGTACACCCCGGTCGTAGTCAAACCAGCACTGCAGTAACACTTGGTGACATGGCGAGTCCCATAAGTGCAGTTCAAGCTGGTGAGGTGGCAAGCACAAATAGTGTCCCGCTGCCACCAAGAAGACAAACACAGGCCCGTCATGCCCATAGTGCCCTTCCTGCTGCATTCGCCAATCCTAATTGGGAACCCACCACTTCTGCAGCGCCCGTACTTCCCCCATTCACATCCCCAACCAAATGCAGTCGGCTGCATGAGAGGCATTTTTATGTCCTCCCGAGTACCCCTACCCAACGAACCCCCCCCAAAAAAGATGTTGTGTCTGCAGCAAGCGCGGATATAGGCGTGACACCCGCTATTATTGTCCCTCCTGTCCTGACAATCCTGGTCTTTGCATTGGTGAATGTTTTGAACGCTACCATTCACTAGTTGAGTATTAGCGTAGGGTACAGCATTGCACAGACTAGGACACACTTTCACAGGGTCTCCCAAGATGCCATCGCATTTTGAGAGACCCGAACCTGGAACCGGTTACAGTTATAAAAGTTACAGTTACAAAAAAAGTGTAAAAAAAAAAAAAAAACACAAACAAAAATATAAAATAAAAAATAATAGTTGTCGTTTTATTGTTCTCTCTCTATTCTCTCTCTCTCTATTCTCTCTATTGTTCTGCTCTTTTTTACTGTATTCTATTCTGCAATGTTTTATTGTTATTATGTTTTATCATGTTTGCTTTTCAGGTCTGCAATTTTTTATACTTTACCGTTTACTGTGCTTTATTGTTAACCATATTTTTGTCTTCAGGTACAGCATTCACGACTTTGAGTGGTTATACCAGAATGATGCTTGCAGGTTTAGGTATCATCTTGGTATCATTCTTTTCAGCCAGCGGTCGGCTTTCATGTAAAAGCAATCCTAGCGGCTAATTAGCCTCTAGACTGCTTTTACAAGCAGTGGGAGAGAATGCCCCCCCCCCACCGTCTTCCGTGTTTTTCTCTGGCTCTCCTGTCTCAACAGGGAACCTGAGAATGCAGCCGGTGATTCAGCCAGCTGACCATAGAGCTGATCAGAGACCAGAGTGGCTCCAAACATCTCTATGGCCTAAGAAACCGGAAGCTACGAGCATTTTATGACTTAGATTTCGCCGGATGTAAATAGCGCCATTGGGAAATTGGGAAAGCATTTTATCATACCGATCTTGGTGTGGTCAGATGCTTTGAGGGCAGAGGAGAAATCTAGGGTCTAATAGACCCCAATTTTTTCAAAAAAGAGTACCTGTCACTACCTATTGCTATCATAGGGGATATTTACATTCCCTGAGATAACAATAAAAATGATTAAAAAAAAAAAAAAATGAAAGGAACAGTTTTAAAATAAGATAAAAAAGCAAAAAAATAATAAAGAAAAAAAAAAAAAAAAAAAAAAAAAAAAAGCACCCCTGTCCCCCCTGCTCTCGCGCTAAGGCGAACGCAAGCGTCGGTCTGGCGTCAAATGTAAACAGCAATTGCACCATGCATGTGAGGTATCACCGCGACGGTCAGATCGAGGGCAGTAATTTTAGCAGTAGACCTCCTCTGTAAATCTAAAGTGGTAACCTGTAAAGGCTTTTAAAGGCTTTTAAAAATGTATTTATTTTGTTGTCACTGCACGTTTGTGCGCAATTGTAAAGCATGTCATGTTTGGTATCCATGTACTCGGCCTAAGATCATCTTTTTTATTTCATCAAACATTTGGGCAATATAGTGTGTTTTAGTGCATTAAAATGTAAAAAAGTGTGTTTTTTCCCCAAAAAATGCGTTTGAAAAATCGCTGCGCAAATACTGTGTGAAAAAAAAAAATTAAACACCCACCATTTTAATCTGTAGGGCATTTGCTTTAGAAAAATATATAATGTGTGGGGGTTCAAAGTAATTTTCTTGCAAAAAAAAATAATTTTTTCATGTAATCAAAAAGTGTCAGAAAGGGCTTTGTCTTCAAGTGGTTAGAAGAGTGGGTGATGTGTGACATAAGCTTCTAAATGTTGTGCATAAAATGCCAGGACAGTTCAAACCCCTCCAAATGACCCCATTTTAGAAAGTAGACACCCCAAGCTATTTGCTGAGAGGCATGTCGAGTCCATGGAATATTTTATATTGTGACACAAGTTGCGGGAAAGAGACAAATTATTATTATTTTTTTTTTTTTTTTGCACAAAGTTGTCACTAAATGATATATTGCTCAAACATGCCATGGGAATATGTGAAATTACACCCCAAAATACATTCTGTTGCTTCTCCTGAGTACGGGGATACCACATGTGTGAGACTTTTTGGGAGCCTAGCCACGTATGGGACCCCGAAAACCAAGCACCGCCTTCAGGCTTTCTAAGGGCGTAAATTTTTGATTTCACTCTTCACTGCCTATCACAGTCTCGGAGGCCATGGAATGCCCAGGTGGCACAAACCCCCCCCAAATGACCCCATTTTGGAAAGTAGACACCCCAAGCTATTTGCTGAGAGGTATAGTGAGTATTTTGCAGACCTCACTTTTTGTCACAAAGTTTTGAAAATTAAAAAAAGAAAAAAAAATTTTTTTTTTTGTCTTTCTTCATTTTCAAATACAAATGAGAGCTGCAAAATACTCACCATGCCTCTCAGCAAATAGCTTGGGGTGTCTACTTTCCAAAATGGGGTCATTTGGGGGGGGTTTGTGCCACCTGGGCATTCCATGGCCTCCGAAACTGTGATAGGCAGTGAAGAGTGAAATCAAAAATGTACACCCTTAGAAATCCTGAAGGCGGTGATTGGTTTTCGGGGTCCCGTACGCGGCTAGGCTCCTAAAAAGTCCCACACGTGGTATCCCCATACTCAAGAGAAGCAGCAGAATGTATTTTGGGGTGCAATTCCACATATGCCCATGACCTGTGTGAGCAATATATCATTTAGTGACAACTTTGTGCAAAAAAAAAAAAAATAAATAAATAAATTGTCACTTTCCCGCAACTTGTGTCAAAATATAAAATATTCCATGGACTCAACATGCCTCTCAGCAAATAGCTTGGGGTGTCTACTTTCCAAAATGGGGTCATTTGGGGGGGGGGGTTGTGCCATCTGGGCATTTTATGGCCTTCAAACCTGTGATAGGTAGTGAGGAGTAAAATCAAAAATGTACGCCCTTAGAAATCCTGAAGGCAGTGATTGGTTTTCGGGGCCCCGTATGCGGCTAGGCTCCCAAAAAGTCCCACACATGTGGTATCCCCAGACTCAGGAGAAGCAGCTAAATGTATTTTGGGGTGCAATTCCACATATGCCCATGGCCTGTGTGAGCAATATATCATTTAGTGACAACTTTTTGTAATTTTTTTTTTTTTTTTTCATTATTCAATCACTTGGGACAAAAAAAATGAATATTCAATGGGCTCAACATGCCTCTCAGCAATTTCCTTGGGGTGTCTACTTTTCAAAATGGGGTCATTTGTGGGGGTTTTGTACTGCCCTGTCATTTTAGCACCTCAAGAAATGACATAGGCAGTCATAAATTAAAGGCTGTGTAAATTCCAGAAAATGTACCCTAGTTTGTAGGCGCTATAACTTTTGCGCAAACCAATAAATATACACTTATTGACATTTTTTTTACCAAAGACATGTGGCCAAATACATTTTGGCCTAAATGTATGACTAAAATTGAGTTTATTGGATTTTTTTTAGAACAAAAAGTAGAAAATATCATTTTTTTTTTAAATTTTCGGTCTTTTTCCGTGTATAGCGCAAAAAATAAAAACGGCAGAGGTGATCAAATACCATCAAAAGAAAGCTCTATTTGTGGGAAGAAAAGGACGCAAATTTAGTTTGGTTACAGCATTGCATGACCGCGCAATTAGCAGTTAAAGCGACGCAGTGCCAAATTGTAAAAAGTGCTCTGGTCAGGAAGGGGGTAAATCCTTCCGGGGCTGAAGTGGTTAATTGATAGACTGATGAAACAAGAAAAAAAAAAAAAAAAAAAGCTATTTAAAAAGTGACAGCAAAAGGCAAATTAAAAACTATAAGGAAAAGTCCCCAAAATGCAACCCAGCAAACACCAACAGCCAGCAAACACACACCAACAGCCAGCAAACACACACCAACAGACAGCAACACACACCAACAGACAGCAACACACACCAACAGACAGCAAGACTTGTATACTCTAATGCCGCGTACACACGGTCGGACTTTTCAGCTACAAAAGTCCAACGGACGCTGACGGACTAAAGCTGGCTGGTAATCCGATCGTGTGTGGGCTTCTCCGGACTTTCAACGTACTTTTTTAGCCTCAAATCCGACGTACTTTAGATTTGAAACATGCTTCAAATCTTTACGTCGTAACTACGACGGACCCCGAAGTCCGCTCGTCTGTATGCTAGTCCTACGGACAAAAACCCACGCTAGGGCAGCTATTGGCTACTGGCTATCAACTTCCTTATTTTAGTCCGGTGTACGTCATCACGTACGAATCCGTCGGACTTTTGTGTGGTCGTGTGTAGGCAAGTCTGTTCGTTAGAAAGTCTGTCGCAAGTCCGCCGCAAGTCCGCCGAAAGTCCGCCGAAAGTCTGTCGGACAGGCTGTCGGACTTTTGTAGATGAAAAGTCCGACCGTGTGTACGCGGCATTACACTTGTTTTTAACTCCCACTTAATCCAGCTCCACTTACACCAAGCTCCACAGCTTCAAACTGAGCACGCTCAGACTGAGTCCTACAACAAGTTAAATAGGCACCTGTGAGCAATTAACCACACCCCTTAATTGATAGACTGATGAAACAAGAAAAAAAAAAAAAAAAAAAACTTTGTGCATCAGAATTTATGACAACAGATTTTGTTGTCGGAAAATTTGAAATCCAGATCTCAAATTTTGTTTGTCATAAATTCCGACGGAAAATGTCCGATGGAGCCTACACACGGTCGGAATTTCCGACAACAAGCTCCCATCGAACATTTGCCGTCGGAAAATCCGACCATGTGTACGCGGCATAACTCTTTAGTAGCACTGGACAGAGCCCCGTTCTATCGCTCTTCATGTCGATATCACACTACAAATGGCCGCTATTGAAAGAATACTTTTATAGTGTGGGGGGGGACTAAGAGCAATGAGCCATGATTGGATAGAGTCATAATTACTTTCTCCAATCATGGCTCTGACATTGCACTGTGCCCTGATTGGGCAACGCTTTCATTGCTTCAGCCAATCAGGGCTTCCAATGCACTGTGCAGGGGCGCAGTGCATTGTGGTCATTCAACAGGCTAATAATTTGGGTGTACGTCGAACGCGGGAACAGCAAATGTTTAGCCCAAACTGTTCGCCCATCCCTAGTAAAGATACCACAGATCCAGTACTATAGCATTAACCTGATCCTTTTGACTCCCCATTCTAAAAAAGATGACTTTGAGATAGATAGGAAATTTTTTGGGATTATGCTGTCTGCTAGTCACAAACTCCCTTTCTTCCTCCCACCTATGTGTAGATTTATTACCTCCATCCTGAACAGTTTTATGATAATAACCCTGCATGCCTAACATAGTCTTCCCCAAGCTAAAGAATCACAGAGTATCTCCGTAGTTAAAAAAGTCATTTTTATTTAACTACTAATCCACAATGTTCAGCACTTGCTCACTAAGGTGGAAGTGCATAGAGTTTACACCAAAATCTTAGGATCCTATACTCTAGGAAAGATCAGTTGATGCCGGAAAAATCTGGTAAGCTGCATAATTTTAAAGTTAAAAAGCTCTTCTATAGCAATCTCTAACCACAGCCCTGGTCCTAAAAATGACCTGTCCTTTCTTTTTAGTTTTTTTATTGCTGCCTTAGAGCAATTTCCCTTCACTTCCTGTCCAGCTGACATCAAGTTCGCCAGAGTGGACATGAGTTAAAATCTGCAATAGGAACGATAAAAGAAATAAAGTTCTAGCAGGTCTTACAGCCTTACTCTACTAAATAAAACAATTTTAATTCTGGCTGTGTTACTGTTGGAGAGTTGCCCTCACTTCCTGTCTGATGAAACCCTGTCAACAGAAAGTGAGGGTAAAACTCTCTAAGATAGCATGCATAAACCAGAGATAAATTCTAATCCTTCTCCACTCCATCCAAAACTAAGAAAACAAGATGGGTCTGGATGTACATTTTAACATCAGTTACACTGTTGTCCCAAATGACACTGTCAGTTTCCATACAGAAGGGTCTCTGCTGAGGCCTTAGCAATTTTTGCTAAGGGGTGCCATGAATTGCAGTTACACACCTGATTTTACTGTATATTGGTATTTAAGTAATAGAAGAAAATAATACATTTCTGTGATCTACTAAAAAATATCTGCCGTGATCTTCTTGGATCTCTTTTGGTGATGTCAGATATCTTTGTATTCCGCCACTTAGCATCAGTTATTCCATACATAAAACCTTTATGTACGGAATAATTGATGGAATTATAAGATAACTCTACTTTCTTTTTAAAAAAACTGTCCCCTTCCTAACACATATGCTTACTAACCTGTGTAAGAAAGATGTACTGTATATACTTACCTATTTTCAGGTCACTCTGGTCTGGTCACGTGATCAGGCTCCACTGTGTCAGCCAGTGCATCTGCAGGGCAGAGGAGGGAGTGCAAACAACATAAGGGCCATTGAAGCCTAGTGCTAATGTCACCACTTCAGGCTTTATTAGCTGTTGTTGAGCACTCTCTCTCCTTCCCTGCAGCCACCACTGGCTAACACAGGGGAGATCATGGGACCAGAGCAGCCTGTAAATATGCATCTTTCTTACACAGGCTAGTCATCATAGGTAATTATAAAGGGGGGGAAGTATGGGACTTTACATGAGACATCCTGGGAAGTAGGTGTCTACATTCCTATCAATTGCAAATGAAGGGGGGGAGGTTTGGGACTTTAAATGAGGCACATGAGTGGAAAACACATCGGATAAAAAACACAAGTTTATTGAGGATATACATAACATAATGCATATACAAGAACAAATAAATGATCATCATAACCAATAGCCCAGTATTGGGTAATAGCATATGTTGATATGAATCGTAGAGAAAGGTATACAAACATCTTGGCCAGTTGGCTCCATATAAAGATAGAAGTTAACATGAAAATTGAATGAATCGCATCATATGTAATAACATAATGCATCTAGGATGGCCTGTTGGCTCGAAGCGTTTCGGCGACTATATCGCGTCATCAGGAGAAATGCATGTAATCTGTAAAGACACTGTATATATGTATGAGGGCCAGTAGATCTATTCAAAGCTCCCCTAATGAAGATTTAAAACAGAACAAAAAGGGAGAAACAAATTGGGGTGCAGAAGAAGGAAATTGTCCAACCCCCTACTTACATGTTGGTACACAGTATTTGCAAGTGGCGCTGTACTGGTGGTCACCATCATGTATCTCTCCCGGGAGCAGAGGGGGCGTGGGCCCCCGAGGAAACCGGACGCCGGCACACAACCCCCAACGGGATGGTAACGCCCACGCTGACACTGCTGGTGATGCCTGGGAATGACCATGGATGTGTCTGAAAAAACAGAGAGAGTGGTCTGGAATGTGTGATTAGGAAATGTAAGCAGGGGTGTGGGCTCATGACAATAAGTGCCAAAGCAATAAGGTGAATGTGAGTGAAATGACAATATTTTTGGCATGGTATTGGGTATAGATGGAATTGAGGTGTGTGATGGGGTGAAGTGTTTAATAACAACATTGTAGTGTGCCAAACAAAAATTATCAAAATGTACCTGTATATTACCAATTATCAAACTCTGGAATGTCAGGAATATGTGGAGGACACAGCAACCGCAGCCAATGAACAGCATGGACACCCAAACCAAAATGGGGAAACATGTAGGCATCCAAATCAACCCAGGGACACGCCCCCAGTGTCACGTTGTTGTGACTAATACCAGAGCAGCGGTTGCCGCCCATAATGACGAAGGGTCAACTCCTCCATGAGCACACCATAGGATGGGAAAAGACGCTGGAGTGATGGCGCTCAAGCGGATGTCACATGCACAAGGTCATGCGTGGCACCGATGAGCAGTGGGACAAGCCCACTCACCCCCCGAAACCAAACCAATGAGGGGGAGAGGGAGGGTGCCCAGAGCGCATCGCAGCTCCCAGGCATGTAGAGACAAGGAGACAGTCCCACCTCATAGAGCACCCCCTAGTATAAGCTAAACATGCTGATGTAAAGAAAGGTAGGAGTAAAAATGGATGGAAGGTGGTGTTGGATTACTGGCTCCAAAAAAATGATAAGGAATGCCGACCGGCAACTAAATATCAGAAAATATGTGGGGATAAGGGCGTGACCGGATGCAGGAGAAAACAAGAGTGAGAGAGTGAGTGCGAGAGGTGCTTCTCCTCCGCTCCGCTGCTTTCGTTTCTGCTGTCCAAGATTGAGAGTGCTCAGCTCGGAAGAGATGCCTGACTCCCCCCGGCTTCCATTGCAGTGCAGTATGGAGAGCTCTGAGTTCGGGTGTGGAGAACTGAAAGTGGGGACGCCGAGGCTGAGGACGCTCGTGATGTCACAAGAGCTCGAGCGATAAATCGATAAAGCGATAGAGACCTCGATGTGAGACCTGCTTGCTCGGCCCAGCTGACATGGAGGGACGTGAAGAGCGCTGATACGGAGGGACATTGAGATCTGCGAGCGGTGTGTGCACGGCGAGAGGAGGGAGGAGGGAGTGAGGCTCTAATTCCCCCCCCTGAACAATAAACCAGCAGTAATAATAATAACTTTTTGATTCTTTGAAGAATCTGTTTACAGCCAGCATGTCCAGAAAACGAAGAGCGGAGGAACAGCCACCCCAGGAGGGGTCTCAACTAACACGTGCTGCAAAGGAGAAGGGGAACCAGGCAGCAGCTTCTGCAGCAGCTAAACTGGAGCGATATGCCCATACAGTCTCTGTCACCTGCTAAAGGGGGCTGTCAACAGGCAACAACGCAAGCCAAAGTACAGATGGGCTCTTCAATAGACAGGGAGAGCCAAGGACAGGTATCCTCAAATCCATATACCCCTTCAACCACCAAAATAGTGGGTACTAAAGGGTCAGGGGGAGGTAAATCAGGAACTGTATTTCCAACATCTGTGGTAGTACCTGAGATGGCCCCTGTGGTTGGCTCCATATTGTTGAAGGAGGAGCCCTCATTGAGAAATGTATTTAATGCAGTTAATGACTGTAAAGATTCAATTAGTAGCCTTGATACTCAGCTAAAAAGCATCAAGGAGGAAATACCACTGGGCAAGAACTTTGTAAGATTGTGGAAATTACTACTGCTTTAGAAGAAAGAGTCTGCACATGTTGAGGATGATTTGTACCCATTGAGGCGAGTAATAAAAGGGCTTAAGGAACAAATGGACATACAGGCGACTAAACTCAATGGAATGGAGAATAGAAGTCGCAGAAATAACGTGCGAGTAATAGGCCTCCCAGAGTGAAGCAAGGGCTCCAACCCCATAGCATTTCTGGAGGGGTGGTTTACGGAAACTTTTGTGCCCACTATTTTTACACCATTATTTGGGATTGAAAGAGCGCACCGAGTCCCCTGTAAAACCCGCTAGGCGGGCGATTACCCTAGACCTCTACTCCTGAAATTTCTTAACTCTAACGATAAGGTGGCTCTGTTACAGAAGGCCAGAGAGTTGGGGGATATTAAGTACAATGGGGTTAAGGTCTCATTCTATCCTGACTTCTCGCCAGATCTTCAAAAGCGTAGAGCTGAATTTACATCCATCAAGCGTAGCCTTATGAAATATAAGATTGTATATGCATTGTTGTACCCAGCTTGCTTGCGGATGACAGCACTAGGCGGAACTTTGTATTTTAACTCTCCGGCCGACGTGGCACAGTGGTTAGAAGAAAATAAGAAGGACTTACAGCCTTGAAGGGCATGGAACCATCACTGCTTTGACTTGATTTGTTTTGATTATGCATTGGGGGGGACTGGCGGGAAGGCGGAGAGCTTTTCCCTTTTTTTTTTCTTTTTTTTCTTATTTGATTGTTGCCCCCTTTTTGTTCTGTTTCTCCCCCCTCCCCTCTCCCCCCCCCCTTTTTTTTTTAAATATATATTTATATATAAGTGTATTTCAGATATATAGGTCCGTGGGAGGAGAGAGAAGAGAAATCTTTTAGGTTTCTCTTCTTTTTTCTTCCCATCACATTTTTTATCACTTTATTGTCACTTAAATATCACAATAATACCACATTAATAACAATGGTTGATTAGAATATTATGAGTGGAGGAGAGAGAATGCACTTTGATCTTAATGTTTAGATGTATACAAGAATGAGAGCAAAGGAGCAAATGAGGCTCCTATATTGATTACACTTTGCACTAAAATTTTCAAGATTATTGATTTGGTTTGTGAGATGGGAAAGGTATGGAAAGGTCATGGGTGAACCCCTTATGGTAAGCCCAGTTGGGCAGGAGTGGGGAGATATGGGAAGGGGGAAGGTGGGAGGAGCGGGGAATAAGGGTAGGGTGGGTAGGGTAGGTGATAAAGGATACACACCACAAATACTAATACGATTCAAGACACAAACAGGCATGGGTTATGAGGAGAGAGAAAAATGCATAGATGGGAGAAAGTATTTAAGGTGGAGGGGAGCGAAATGGGTTACCGGGTGGATCAGGTTCCAATTTATTTGTTTCTTTCTTTTCCCATACTTGTATTATTTTTATACGTTTCCATGCAAGACAAGACGTTTAGTATAATCTCTTGGAACGTCCGAGGTTTAGGGGACCCAATAAAGAGAACTATGGTTCTGTCTGCACTAGAGGGGAGGGGGCCTGGACTGCTCTGCCTGCAGGAGATGCACTTGACTAAAGACACTATTCCACAACTTCGTAACCAGGAATTTCAAACCTAATACCATTCTGTCCACTCCTCATATTCAAGGGGGTGAGCATAATGATTGGGAGAGAAATAATGTTCTCCTGCCGAGAGAGCTGTATTGATACACAGGGTCAGTATATTATCTTGCTCTGCTCGATTGAGAATAAATTATATGTGTTAGCCAACATCTATATCCCCCCCCCCCCCCATTTAAATTTGAGGTTCTACAAGAATTGTTGAAATTTACACTGGACAAAGTTGGAACCCCAATCATTGTGGTGAGGGACTTTAACAAAGTCCTAGATAAGGGCTTAGATAGATTCCCACCAGGAAATAGTCCTAATGGAATAGGGGAGGGCCGCCTATCCTGATTCTTACACGAAACGGGGCTGAGTGATATATGGCGAACTCAGTACCTGCAGAAACGACAATACTCCTGCTTTTCAAGCTCCTACCTCACCCTATCTAGAACTGATATGGCCTTAGTTAGTAGAGAAGCATCAGGGCTGGTAAGGAACATAGAGTATGGCCCAAGAGGAGTCTCCGACCATTCCCCTCTTGCGTTGACAATAAATGCAGTGGGTAAAGCCCATCCAAGAGAATGGTAAATTAACCCTTGCTGGTTGGAATTGATTGGCAACTCTGGAGAAGTGGTGGCCAAACTAAAGGAATTTATTCAAATAAATACAGATACGGCATCAGGGGGAAGGGTCTGGGACTCATTGAAGGCCTATCTTAGAGGTCTCCTGATCCAACAGGTGGCAAGAGTTAAGGGGAAATCTAGAGAGTGGGAAAGGGAAGTCAGAAATGAGGCGATATTGTCAGAGAGGCGGTACATAGAAGACCCAACCCCAGATAGACAGAGGGAATGGCTAGGTAAGCAACAAGCTTACAAAATGACCATTATGAGAAAGATAGAGAACAGACGAATATTCCAGAGACAGTGCCAATTTGGAGAAGGGGAGAGAGTTTGCCACATGTTGTCCCTATTGATTAGGTCTAATACCCCCCCTCTGCTGTCTCGGTGGTCAGGATTCCAAGTGGAGAGATCTCTACCGATGCAACAGAGATAACTAATGCATTTAGTGAATATTATAGGACCCTTTACAAGTCCAATAGGGGAATTGGGAGGGAAAAAATGGAAGACTTCCTATTGGGAATAATAATCCCAACCTTGACAGAAAAGGATAAAATGGAGTTAGACGCACCAGTGACCTTGGATGAAGTGCGGCGAGCAGTAGCTGGGATGCCCAATCAAAAGTCGCCAGGCCTGGATGGACTCCCAATAGAAATTTATAAATGATATGGAGAGATATTGCTCCCGGAGTTGCTGAAGACATTGGAATGGGCATTAGCCAGTGGGAGACTGCCCACCTCAATGTCAGAAGCCACTATTGTTGTAATACACAAGGAGGGGAAAGACCAACTGGAAGCCTCCTCTTATCGCCCAATCACTTTACTGTGCACGGACGTAAAAATCTTGGCCAGAGTACTAGCAACCCGTCTAAATGGATGTATTCAAAACCTTATACATCCTGACCAGTCAGGGTTTATTTTGAATAGGTCAACTAGTATCAACATCAGAAGAGTCCTTTTAAATATGCAGATTCCAACAGATAACGGAGGCTCTAGGGCCATATTGGCCCTGGATGCAGCCAAGGCCTTCGATAGCCTGGAATGAGACTACCTATGGAGAGTGCTAAAGAGATTCGAGTTTGACCCCTCCTTTATTAGGTGGGTGAAAATACTCTATACCGAACCAAGAGCAAAAATAAAAATTAACAACTAAAATTCTAATCTCTTTCATTTCTAGAGAGGGACGAGACCAGGCTGTCCCCTCTCCTCCTTATTATTCGGCCTCACGATGGAAACACTAACAATAATGACTAGATCAATGCCAGGTATACAGGGATTTCAGAGACGGACAGAAGAAGATAGGATAGCACTGTTTGCAGACGACGTTCTGTTTTTCCTTGGAGATGTCCAAACTTCGTTAAAAGCAGTGATACAAATGGTTGGAGAGTTCGGACTATTTTCTGGTCTGGTTGTCAACTGGGACAAATCTGCCTTGCTACTGATTGACCCACTTGGCAACCAGATACCGTCTGGAACCCCCAACCTGAAAGTAGTTGGAAAACTGAAATATCTGGGTGTTTGGATCGCTAGCAACATAAATTTACACCTCAATATTAACCTAGCCCCACTACTACTTAAATTAAAGCAAAAAGGAGATATTTGGTGCCATCTTCCATTGTCTGTAGCAGGACGCTGCAATCTAATAAAGATGATATGGTTACCTCAGATACCATATCTCTTCCACAACTCCCCAGTCTGGATAGGCCAAAAGTGGTTCAAAAGAATAGAATCCCTGTTTAGGGACTTAATCTAGAATTAGTTTGCAAACTATGCAGCTACCAACCAAAGAAGGGGGTATGGCGCTTCCATACCCGAGGTCATATTTCCTGGCATCTCAGCTTCAACATCTAGGGGGTTGGGAGGGAGGGAGTGGGCAGATAAATCAGTAATAGTACTATGCACTGTAAGACAATACACAATATTTTATAATGCTGTATTTCCTAACTTTTTTTGTTAACTGTGTAATAATAATACAACAAATAAATAAAAAGTATTCAATAAACAAAATATCAGAAAATATGTAACATAAAAGGTTCAAAATAGATGTAAATACAAATTCTAAAAAACCTTATGAGAAACCCACCCATGTGCCTCCATCCCTAATTGGATAATTATAAAGGGGGGGAGTATGGGAGTTTAAATGAGAAATCCTGGGAAATAGGTATTTCCATCCCTATCAATTGCAAATAAAGGGGGAGGTTTGGGACTTTAAATAATCCCACATTCCAGACCACTCGCTCTGTTTTTTCAGACACATCCATGGTCATTCCCCAGCATCACCAGCAGTGTCAGCGCGGGCGGTACCATCCTGTTGGAGCTTGTGTGCCCTCGCCCCCTCAGCTCCTGGGAGAGATACATGATGGTAACCACCAATACAGCACCACATGCACATACTGTGTACCAACATGTAAGTAGGGGGTTGGACAATTTCCTACCTCCGCACCCCAATTTGTTTCTCCCCTTTTGTTCTGTTTTCAACCTTCATTAGGGGAGCTATGAATAGATCTACTGGCCCTCATACATATATGTATTTTCTCCTGACGAAGAGAGGTAGTCGCTGAAACGCATCAAACCAACAGGCCATCCTAGACGCATTATGTTATTACATATAATGTGATTCATTCAATTTTAATGTTAACTTATGTCTTTATAGGGAGCCAACTGGCCAAGATGTTTGTATAACTTTCTCTATGATTCATATCCACATATGTTATTACCCAATACTGGGCTATTGGTTATGATGATCATTCGATCATTTATTTGTTCTTACATATGCATTATGTTATGTATATCCTTAATAAACTTGTTTTTGATCCGATGTGTTTTCCACTCATGTGCCTCATTTAAAGTCCCAAACCTCCCCCCTTTATTAGTAATCATAGGTGTTGGAGGTGGGGTAGTTTTAAGAGTAGTTACGGTTATCCCGAAATTCCATGTTAACTAGGTAGCCATCCTTTTTAAATACTCCCTAGTAGGGATGAGCCGAACACCCCCCGGTTCGGTTCGCACCAGAACCTGCGAACGGACCGAAAATTTGCACGAACTTTAGAACCCCATTGAAGTCTATTGGACTCGAACGAGTGCTAAATTTAAAGGCTAATTTGCATGGTATTGTCCTAAAAAGGGTTTGGGGACCCAGGTCCTGCTCCAGGGGACATGCTTGCTTAATGTAATGTCGGGTCCCGGCAATATGGATGAAAATCAGTGAGACAAACGGCATGGGTACCCCCCCCAGTCCATTACCAGGCCCTTTGGGTCTTGTATGGATATTAAGGGGAACCCCTGCACCCAAATTAAAAAAAGGAAAGGCGTGGGGCCCCCAGGCCCTATATACGCTGAACAGCAGTATACAGGCGGTGCAAACAAGACAGGGACTGTAGGTTTGTTGTTAAGTAGAATCGGTTTGTAATTTTGAACTGGTACGTTTTTAACGTGTTTAGCTCCAGCCAAAAAAATCTATTTTTAAGCTTTTAGGAAAACATAGGGAAGGGTTATCACCCCTGTGACATTTGTTTTGCTGTCTGTGCACCTCTTCAGAAGATTTCACCTCATTTTCTGTCCCAATGGCAAATGTTTTTGACAATTTGGGTTTTTTAGTGAAACAAGGATTGGTGATAAAGCATCAGTGGAGAGGAGACACATTTTTCCCATATTAACTCTTACAGGAAAGAATTTCCCTTCCTAGGCGTAGATTTCATCTTACTTCCTGTTGTCTCCTTCCGTTTGCAAGTAGGAGTCGTTTGTAAGTTGGATGTTTGAAAGTAGGGGCCAGCCCTATATACTCTGCAGAAGTTGGGGCCTTAGGTGTTGGTGTTGCCACAACACTGTAAGTCATAGTTACATAGTTACATAGTAGGTGAGGTTGAAAAAAGACACAAGTCCATCAAGTCCAACCTATGTGTGTGATTATGTGTCAGTATTGCATTATATATCCCTGTATGTTGCGGTCATTCAGGTGCTTATCTAATAGTTTCTTGAAGCTATCAATGCTCTCCGCTGAGACCACCGCCTGGAAGGGAATTCCACATCCTTGCCGCTCTTACAGTAAAGAACCCTCTACGTAGTTTAAGGTTAAACCTCTTTTCTTCTAATTTTAATGAGTGGCCACGAGTCTTGTTAAACTCTCTTCTGCGAAAAAGTTTTATCCCTATTGTGGGGTCACCAGTACGGTATTTGTAAATTGAAATCATATCCCCTCTCAAGCGTATCTTCTCCAGAGAGAATAAGTTCAGTGCTCGCAACCTTTCCTCATAACTAAGATCCTCCAGACCCTTTATTAGCTTTGTTGCCCTTCTTTGTACTCGCTCCATTTCCAGTACATCCTTCCTGAGGACTGGTGCCCAGAACTGGACAGCATACTCCAGGTGCGGCCGGACCAGAGCCTTGTAGAGTGGTAGAATGATCATTTTATCTCTGGAGTTGCTCCCCCTTTTAATGCATGCCAATATTCTGTTTGCTTTGTTAGCAGCAGCTTGGCATTGCATGCCATTGCTGAGCCTATCATCTACTAGGACCCCCAGGTCCTTTTCCATCCTAGATTCCCCCAGAGGTTCTCCCCCCAGTGTATAGATTGCATTCATATTTTTGCCACCCAAATGCATTATTTTACATTTTTCCACATTGAACCTCATTTGCCATGTAGTTGCCCACCCCATTAATTTGTTCAGGTCTTTTTGCAAGGTTTCCACATCCTGCGGAGAAGTTATTGCCCTGCTTAGCTTAGTATCGTCTGCAAATACAGAGATTGAACTGTTTATCCCATCCTCCAGATCGTTTATGAACAAATTAAATAGGATTGGTCCCAGCACAGAACCCTGGGGAACCCCACTACCCACCCCTGACCATTCTGAGTACTCCCCATTTATCACCACCCTCTGAACTCGCCCTTGTAGCCAGTTTTCAATCTATGTACTCACCCTATGGTCCATGCCAACGGACCTTATTTTGTACAGTAAACGTTTATGGGGAACTGTGTCAAATGCTTTTGCAAAATCCAGATACACCACGTCTACGGGCCTTCCTTTATCTAGATAGCAACTCACCTCCTCATAGAAGGTTAATAGATTGGTTTGGCAGGAACGATTCTTCATGAATCCATGCTGATTACTGCTAATGATACCCTTCTTATTACTAAAATCTTGTATATAGTCCCTTATCATCCCCTCCAAGAGTTTACATACTATTGATGTTAGGCTAACTGGTCTGTAATTCCCAGGGATGTATTTTGGGCCCTTTTTAAATATTGGTGCTAGAATGGCTTTTCTCCAATCAGCTGGTACCATTCCAGTCAGTAGACTATCTGTAAAAATTAGGAACAACGGTCTGGCAATCACTTGACTGAGTTCCCTAAGTACCCTCGGATGCAAGCCATCTGGTCCCGGTGATTTATTAATGTTAAGTTTCTCAAGTCTAACTTTAATTCTGTCCTCTGTTAACCATGGAGGTGCTTCCTGTGTTGTGTCATGAGGATAAACACTTCAGTTTTGGTTACTGAAGCCCCCCCCCCGATTCACTCGTGAAGACTGAAGAGAAGAATAAATTCAATACCTATCTCCCCATCCTTTGTAAAAAGATGTCCTTCCTCATTCTTTATGGGGCCAATATGGTCTGTCCTCCCTTTTTTACTGTTTACATTCTTAAAGAATTTCTTGGGATTTTTTTTGCTCTCCTCCGCTATGTGTCTTTCATGTTCTATCTTAGCTGTCCTAATTGCACCCTTACATTTCTTGTTGCATTCTTTATAAAGTCTGAATGCTGAGGATGATCCCTCAACCTTGTATTTTTTGAAAGCCTTCACCTTTGCTTTTATATGCATTTTTACATTGGAGTTAAGCCATCCAGGACTTTTGTTCGCTCTTTTAAATTTATTACCCAATGGGATACATTGGCTAATGCCCTTATTTAATATGCTCTTAAAGCAAACCCATCTCTCCTCCGTATTCTTTGTTCCTAATATTTTATCCCAATTTATGCCTTTTAGCAAGGTTTGTAGTTTAGGGAAGTTGGCTCTTTTGAAATTCAGTGTCTTTGTATTCCCTTTATGTTTCCTATTGTGTGATTTATACTGAAACGAATTGACCTGTGATCGCTGTTACCTAAATTGCCCTGTATTTCCACATCCGTGATCACAGTTACTTTTGGTGGGCGCAGAAACGGGCCCTGCTGTGAAATGTTAGATCAAGAATTGTAGTTACATGTCCCTGTTGAACAGGGGCAGAAAAATTGGGCCTTAGGCACTGGTGCCACAACACTGCAACCCCTCACAGATACTCTAGTTGGAGCACAGGAACAAGCCCTGCTGCAAAGTATTGCATAGAAAAAAAATTGTAATTACACGCCCCTGTTAAACAGGGGCTGAAAAATTGGGCCTTAGGCACTGGTGCTGGTGCCACAACACTGCAACCCCTCACAAATACTCTAGTTGAGCGCAGCAACGAAACCTCCTTGCAAAATATTGCATCAAAAATTGTAATTACACGCCCCTGTTAAACAGGGGCTGAAAAATTGGGCCTTAGCCACTGGTGGCGGCACCCAGAACCAAAAATATTCTTACAAACTATCAGCATGATCATTGAGGGGGAAGAGGATAGTCACTCAGCATAACAGGATAGTCACTCAGCATCAGCATAGGCAGTCTTGAAGGGATCTGACATTTCAAAAAAAATTATTCGGTTGCATCAGCATCAGGTGCTTGGTAGCTGGTGGTGATCCAAGACTGATTCATTTTTATGAAGGTCAGTCAATTGACCGAGTCGGTGGACAGATGCACCCTGTAATCGGTTACAAAGCCTCCAGCAGCACTAAATGTGCGTTCCGAAAGAACGCTGGATGCAGGACAGGCCAGTAGCTCAATTGCATACTGTGCAAGCTCTGGCCAGTGATCCACCCTCAAGACCCAGTAACCCAGAGGATTTTCGTTAGGAAAGGTGTCCAAGTCAGATCTTGCCCCTAGGTATTCCTGCACCATGTAAAGCAGACGCTGGCGATGGTTGCTGGATCATACCATGGGGCTGCGGACTAAAAAATTGTCTGAACGCATCGGTCAGACGGCCACCTTCTCCACCGCTCCTTCTTTGACTGACCAAAGCCTCAGCAACACGTTGTCCAGGAACAAGAGTCTGTAACCTCCCAGTCTCTGGGAACGCGTTGCACAGACCTTTCTGCAAGGCCTCCCGAAGAGGTTTCATCCAGTGCTCCCTCTGCGATGGCAAGATAAGGTCCGCAACCTTACCCTTGTAATGTGGATCAAGGAGGGTTGCCAGCCAGTATTGATCCCTCTCCTTGATACCACGAATACAAGGATCCTTCCGCAGGCCTTGTAGGATCAGAGAGGCCATGTAGCGTAGGTTTGCTGAGGCATTTGGTCCGGAGTCCTCTGGGTCACTAAGAACAACATGATCCGCAGCCACCTCCTCCCAGCCACGTACAAGTCCATGGGTTTCTTGGGACTGTAATTGATCCCTTGAAGACTGCTGCTGATGCTGAGTGCCAGGCTCCACCTCCATGCTGATACAATCTTCCTCTTCCTCCTCCTCCTCTTTATCCTCTTTCTGTGTGATCAGCACACAGGAACACTGTCTGGATAAAAGGGGCCTTCAGAGCTAAGGAAGTCCTCCTCTTCCTGCCTCTGTTCTGCCTCAAGTGCCCTGTCCATTATTCCATGCAGCGTGTGCTCCAACAGGTGGACAAGGGAGGCAGTGTCACTGATGCATGCACTGTCACTGCTCACCATCCTCGTGGCCTCCTCAAATGGTGACAGGACAGTGCATGCATCCCTGATCATGGCCCACTGGCATGGGGAAAAAAACAAGCTCCACTGACCCTGTCCTGGTGCCACAGTCGCACAGGTACTCATTGATGGCCTTCTGCTGTGTGTGCAGCTGCTGCAGCATGGCCAACATTGAGTTCCACCTGGTGGGCATGTCACAGATTAGGTGGTTCTTGGGCAGGTTAAATTCCTTTTGGAGTTCAGCCAGCCGAGCACTGGCATTATATGACCTGCGGAAATGCACACAGACTTTCCTGGCCTGCCTCAGGACATCCTGTAAGCCCGGGTACCTGCCCAAGAACTGCCACACCACCAAGTTAAGGACATGAGCCAAACAGGGCACATGGGTCAGTTGTCCCTGTCGGAGGGCGAAGAGGAGATTGGTGCCATTGTCGCAAACCACCATACCTGCCTTAAGCTGGCATGGTGTCAACCACCTCTGAACCTGCCCCTGCAGAGCTGACAGAATCTCTGCCCCAGTGTGGCTCCTGTCCCCCAAGCACACCAGCTCAAGCACCTTCTGGCATCTTTTTGCCTGCGTGCTTGCGTAGCCCCTTGAGTGCCTATGGAGCACCACTGGTTCTGAGGACCAAGCACAGGAAGAGGCCATGGAGGAAGAAGAGGAGGAGGGGGTGGAGGAGAGAGGTATGGCAGAATCACCACTAGTAGTATTTTGGAAGCATGGTGGCGGAACAACCTCCAACACTACTGCACCCTGTCCTGCATCCTTCCCAGCTGCCAGAAGAGTCACCCAGTGCACGGTGAAAGATAGGTAACCTCCCTGTCCATGCCTGCTGGACCATGAGTCAGCGGTAATATGCACCTTACCACTGACCGCCCTGTCCAGTGAGGCCAAGACATTGCCTTCCACATGCCGGGAGAGAGCTGGAATCGCCTTCTGTGAGAAAAAGTGGCGTTTGGGAACCTGCCACTGAGGAACTGCACATTCCACAAACTCAGGGAAGGGGGCAGAGTCTACCAACTGAAAAGGCAGCAGTTGAAGTGCTAGCAATTTAGCCAAGCTAGCATTCAACTGCTCAGCATGTGGATGGCTGGGAGTGAACTTCTTTTGGCGGTGCAGCAGCTGGGGTAGGGAAATTTGCCTGGTACAATCTGCTATTGATGTACCAATAGCAGATTGCCCCCAAGTACTTGGCTGTGACACACCTAATTCTACACCTTCATTCCTCTCAGTGCAGGTCTCAGAGAGGACTGAAGGTATAGTGGGGTTGGAGATCCCACCTGATGAGGAGCAAGGAGAGGTCCTCTTGTTGTGGGTCTTTTAGGTACACTTGCCAATGAACTGCATGACAGGTCGACATATGTCTGGTCAAGCATGTGGTGCCCAAGCGGGTGATGTTTTGGCCACGCGAGATACGCTTGAGACATATGTTGCAAATAGCAGCGGTGGGATCTGATCTCGTCTCAAAAAAGGCCTACACCAAAGAACTTTTGGAATAACGTGCAGAGACAGCAGCGCCCTGCACATGTGGAGCTCTGAGGTGTAATGCAGTCGGTGTGCTGCCCTTAAGCTGCCTCGTTGGTGATGTGCCTCCTCCTCTCTCCTATCAGGCACCCGCGTGGAGTCAGTGACCTCATCATCCCCTCCCTCCTCATCACTGGAGCAAAGCTGGAAGTATGCTGCAGCTGGGGGAACATGACTGCCAGATTGCTGTCCTTCTTGGGCACCCCCTCTCTCTGGGCTCACGTTACTGCCTTCTTCTAGCTGGGTAACATCATCGGAGCCTTCAAAACGCCGGGCATCCTCCTGGAGCATGTACCCAACACTGTGGTCAAACAGTTCGGGAGACTCCTCAGGAGGACATGGTGGGGCTAGGGAAGGAGTGACTGATGCCATTGAGCCAAGGGAAGAGGCCGCGTTGGCAGCTGCTTTGCCAGACAAAGTACCCTGAGCCTGGGTGAGAGAGGATGAGGAGAATGAGGACGGCTTGGTCATCCAATCTACCAAGTCTTCCACATGTTGCGGCTCAACACAGCCAGCTGCTGAAAAAAAGACAAGCGTGTCCCACGGCCACGTGCTGATGAGGATGCACCATCTCCACAACCAGCACTGTTGCCTCTAGACACATTGCCTGCTTGCCCTCTTTTATTGGCTTGTGACTGTCTGCCTCTCCTTGATGGCCTTCCAGACATACTAATGGCCTGCAGTGAGATGTAGCTGCACAAAGCTGGGAAGTATATATATATATATATATATATATATATATATATATATATATATATATATATATATATAATGATACTGCAGCTAGCAGAATCAGCTACCTGCCTGTAGTTGTTATTAGTATGAGAACACCAGCAATTGTCTTCAGGTAGCTTTAGGTGCACACTGTGCAGAGGACACAGTCCACTAACTGTAAATACTGTAGCTGCCTGCCTGTGGTATTAATAGGAGCAGAACAACAGCAATTGTCTTCAGGTAAGTTTACGTGCACACTGTGCAGAGGACGCAGTACACTAACTGTAAATACTGTAGCTGCCTGCCTGTGGTATTAATAGGATCAGAAGAATACCACCAAATGTCTACAGGTAGCTTTAGGTGCACACTGTGCAGAGAACACAGTACACTAACTGTAAATACTGTAGCTGCCTGCCTGTGGTATTAATAGGATCAGAAGAACACCACCAATTTCATTCAGGTAGCTTTAGGTGCACACTGTGCAGAGGACACAGTACACTAAATGTAAATACTGTAGCTGCCTGTCTGTGGTATTAATAGGAGCAGAACAACAGCAATTGTCTTCAGGTAGCTTTAGGTGCACACTGTGCAGAGGATGCACTACACTAACTTGTAAATACTAAAGCTGCCTGCGATACTAATAGGATCATAAGAACACCACCAATTTTCTTCAGGTAGCTTTAGGTGCACACTGTGCTGCACTACACTAACTTGTAAATACTGCAGCTGCCTGCGGTACTGTACTAATAGGATCAGAAGAACACCACCACTTTTCTTCAGGTAGCTTTAGGTGCACACTGTGCAGAGGACGCACTACACTAACTGTAAATACTGTAGCTAATAGGACTAATAGGATCAGAAGAACACTAGCAATTTTCTTCAGCCTTAAATACTGTAAAAATACTTGCCTGCCTGTCAGTAGGAAGAGAATAACAGGAACAGATCTAGCTAAACTGAATACAGTGTATGTGTGTGTGTATATATATATATATATATGTATATATATATATATATATATATGTATATATATATATATATATATATATATATATATATATATATATATATATATATATATATATATATATATATACAACACCTAGGATGTATATATGTGTGTGTATATATATATATATATATATATATATATATATATATATATATATACACAATACACTGTAAGTGCAGCTAACTGACTCGCCTGCCTACTCTATCTAACTTAAATCAAATGACACTGTCTCTCTGTATATCTATCTCTCTCTCAACGCCGGAACAAACTATACCGGGCCGACATGCAGGCGGCCTTATATAGTGTTGGGTGTGTACTAAACCCCCTGAGTCATAATTGGCCAAAGCCGGTAGAACGGTAGAACATACGATGTTCGAGTCGAACATGGGTTCGGCTCGAACACGAAGCTCATCCCTACTCCCTAGCTTTAAATATCATGTATGTATGTATACTGTATGTGTGCTAATGAACTATAGCATACATACAGTATACAGCATTTACTAGTTTACTATTTAAACAGTAAAATTACATCTTGCGTCTAATACCTATTTTCTTTGGCCTATTTTTTCTGCCTGCTTAACAAACTGTTGTATTCACAATCAATTGTATTTTCATTTGAGATATATACTTGGTAAATTTACAATCATGTTGCATGTGCATTGTCTGTTTGTTTCCCTTCTTCACTCCATAGCTAGAAGATGCTCTGTATAGCTAGTCTCAGGGCTATTTTTCAGCAGAAACGCGGGGAACAGTTCTGGCACCTCCAGCACTGTATGTAATGGCAAGGGGTGCTGGGGTGTGCT